>NC_080171.1:88848577-89087755 GCF_950295315.1 Erinaceus europaeus | reverse complement strand
AAGCAGAGACCTTACATATAGATTAACAGAAAGTTTCCGAACTCAAATAAGTGAATTCCAGAAAAAAAAATCAAATTCTAAAATATAGAGAAAACTATTCAATAATGATGAGACAAAGACAATATGATTAGAATACCAGAAGAGAACAAAAAAATAAGCAGACAAAAATAGCTGATGCAGTAATAAATGAGATTACCCAAAACTAATGAAGGGAAACAAACCCAATTCTAAGAATTCCAGAAAAAACCAAGCAGAACATTTTCCAACAGAAGAAAAGCTAATTGGAAATGTCATATTTGAAGTGCTGTTAACCAAAAACAAAGACAAAATTTTGAAAGGACCCAAGTTTGAGACATTGGTAAGGATCAAATCTTGCTTATAGATAAATGCAGATAATGACAACTACAACTTTCTGAAAAGTCATGAAAACAGTAATACGGTGAGTAAAATATTTAAAAGGTTAAAATTAAAACAAATCCAACCTAGAATTACTTTCTCATTATGGTTATTGATGGTTTACATTAGATACAGTTGTTGGTATATGTGTAAAACTTCTCATTTTTCTGTAAAACGCTCTCACCCCCAGCCTAGGTCCTCCTCTGTCATAATGCATCAGGATCTGAGAACATGCTCCCATTAACCAAAGTCCTTTACTTTGTTGCTATACACTAAACCCAGTTCAAGTTTTACTTTGTGCTTCCTCTTTCTGTTCGTATTTCTCAACTTCTGTCCCTGAGTGAAATTATCCCATATGTATCCTTTTTCTTTCTGGCTTATCTCACTTAAAATGATTACTTCAAGCTCCATCCAAGATGAGGTGAAGAAGGTGATTTCATCATTCTTAATAGCTGAGCAGAATATATATATATATATATTAAGTATACTCATCACTATGGATACCTGTGAATATATATTTTCAAAAGTAAAGGATAAATAATTCCCTCAGAAAAATATAGACTGAGAAAATTTATCTCCAGTGGAGTTTTCTTTCAATAATTAAATAGTTAACTGAAATTATTTCAGTAAAATATCTTAAATTTGGCTTTATATAAAGAAAGAGCAAAAATGAGTAAAGAAAGACTTAAAAAATGCAGTAGATAGAAAAAAAACAGGGAACAGGTGGTGAAATACCTGTAAATTACACATGTTATCATGCTTCAGAACTTGGTTCAAACCCCAGATATCCACTTGCATGGGGGAAACAACACAAATGGAAAAGCAGTGCTATTGGTATCTCTCTTTCTCTATCCCTCTCTGTCTTCCTCTTCCTTCTTAATTTCTCTCTGTATCAAAAGGAAAACAGTAAGAAAGAAATAAAATAGAAGGAAAAAGTGCCACTGGGAATAGTACATTCACTGTACAATTACCAACTCCCAATAACACCTTGGTAATAATAAGTTAACTGATTTTGCAACTATTAAGTAATAAATTTTAATGTCAATAAAATGATAATCATTATTTTGGTTATCTGAGTTGATGCAAAAAGCAGAATACAAATAATACAAGAAAACTTCTAAAAATATTAAGACAAAATTATTAATATTTAAAATGAAAGTCAAAAAAGGTATGCAATATCACAATAAAAATGGAATAGGTATAGTAATTTCAAAACTAGGACAATTTTGGATAAAAAGGTACATTACATAATGACAGAGATCAATCCTAAGACTAAATGAAAATTCTACATCTAGATGCACTTATCAACAGTGTCAAGGACAGATAAGAGCAAAAATATAAGGCAGAAGTTTTATTCTAACTGAAAAATCCAGTGCTGCTATTTTTCATTGTCTCAATTTAATTTGTCATTTATATTTTAATATACAAATAACAATAAAGTACTATAGTTTCTGCACATGGTTTTATACTGTGATGGAGTTAAAAAAGAAATCAGTGATTGAAAAATGAATGTCAGCTGTTTTTTTATTTTGTTTTTTCATTTTTGGAGGGATTAAAGGTTTACAGTTGACAGTAAAATACAGTAGTTGGTAAATATGTAACATTTCTCAGTTTTTTGCATAACACTAATACACCCCTCCAGGTCCTCCTCCATCATCATATTCCAGGACCTGTCCAAAAATTTTAAGATTTTGGTAGCATCTTTCTTGATAGAACACTGAAAAACTCACAAATTTAATTACAAATAACTTTGAACTAAATAAAATGGATATTCAAGTGATTAAAATTGGCTAGCTGCAGTGAAAACAGTTTTAAGTGTCAACTTTAAAGAACTAAAATAAAATAATTTGGAAATAGACTATTTAAACTAAATAGCATGAGCTTCCACCTTGGGAAAATAGAGACTTGAGATAAAGGTAAATCTAAAATAAATAAAAATAATAAAAAGTGAAACAGAAATCTGTTAATTTGCAACAGAAACATAGTAGAGAAAAATCAACGCAACCTAAAACTATTCATCTGAGAAATCGATAAAACAGATAACACTGAGAAAATGGCTAATGCATAGGGGGAAAAGTTCACATTTCTCTATTACAAATGTAAGTAGACTCATTACTATGGATACCTGGGATAGTCAAAGAGTGGGGGAAAAAATAGCTTGCAGTCCACAAATCTGACAAGCTGAAGCAAAATATCAATATTTAAATATTCAAAATAGGCAGAGTCAAGATGGTGGCATACTCTGAAAAAAAAAAAAGCTGAGAATTAAACCTGAGAATTCCAAGTCAGGGCTGAGTTTTCAAGTCAGTAGGAAAGAAAGTAAAGAGAATCAGACAAGGAAGAAACATGGTGGAACATTATAACCCTTTTATAATCTGGCAAAAGGCTGCCAAAAAGGACAAAAGAGAATTGAAACAGCAGTGAGTTTTTTCTTTTTTTCTTTATTGGGGAATTAATGTTTTACAGTTAACAGTAAGTATAATAGTTTTACATGCATAACATTTCTCAGTTCTCCACACAACAATACAACCCCCACTAGGTCCTTTGTCATCCTGTTTCAGGACCTGAACTCTTCCTCCACCTCCACCCTAGCTTCTTTTACTTTGTTGCAATACACCAACTCCAGTCCAAGTTCTGCTTAGTGTTTTCTGCCCCTCCCCACCTGACCATTTTTTCTTTGCATCCCCACCCCACAAACCATGCCCCCAAGTCAGACCTCTGGTTTAGTCCTGGTGAGAGAGACAGCTACAGACAAAGAGGTCCTCCTGTGGGATTAGTCATTATGCAATATTCCAAGGTGGAACCTTTTGTCAGAGCTCAGTGACAAGCTGTCTGAAGGAGGGAGGAATTTACTAACTCTGAACTAAAGATAGTCATTTTTTTTAAGAGGGCTGGAGATTCTGATCTGTTGATTTGCAAATCACCTGTTTGTTAGCTTCTGAACCAATCCCTGCTTCTGTTGATGCTCTATACATTGATGGTTTTGATTTCTTGTGTGGGAGGAGTCTGGGTTGGCATTGCTTAGTTGGTTTCATCAATTTTTCTTTCTTCCCTCTATCTTTTGAGTTTTTTTGACAGTTCCTTTTTGTAATTATTTTTGCTTTGTTGGAGAGGCGTTCTCTAGTTTATTTATCTTAGTTTAATATGCAGGGTGTTAGTTTTAATTTTTTTAATAATTTTTATATTAACACCATTATATGTTTTTTATTTATTCATTCTTTAATTTCTTTATTGGGGGATTAATATTTTACATTTGACAATAAATACAATAGTTTGTATATAACATTTCTTAGTTTCCACATAACACTACAACCCTTACTAGGTCCTCAGTTATTCTTTTTGGACACATACTCTCCCCCCGACCCACTCCAGAGTCATTTACTTTGGTGCAATACACCAACTCCAGTTCAGGTTTTTCTTGTGTTTTCTCTTCTGATCTTGCTTTTCAACTTCTGTCTGAGAGTGAGATCATCCCATATTCATCCTTCTGTTTCTGACTTATTTCACTTAACATGATTTTTTCAAGGTCCATGCAAGATGGTCTGAAAATGGTGAAGTCACCATTTGTTATAGCTGAGTAGTATTCCATTGTGTTCATATACCACCACTTGCTCAGCCAGTCATCTATTGTTGGACAACTGGGTTGCTTCCAGGTTTTGGCTATTACAAATTGTGCTGCTAAGAACATATGTGTACACAGATCTTTTTGGATGTGTGTGTTGGGTTCCTTAGGATATATCCCCAGGAGAGGAATTGAAGGAATTGAAGGGTAAGTCTATATCTAGCATTCTGAGAGTTCTCCAGATTCTTCTCCATGGAGGTTGGATAAACTGACATTCCCATACGCAGGGCAGGAGGGTTCCTTTAACCCCACATCCTCTCTAGCATTTGCTGCTGTTACCTTTTCTGATGTATAACATTCTCACAGGAGTCAAGTGGTACCACATTGTTGTCTTTATTTGCATTTCTCTGACAATCAAAGACTTGGAGCATTTTTTCATGTGTTGCTCAGCCTTTTGGATCTCTTCTGTGGTGAATATTCTGTCCATGTCCTCTCTCATTTTTGGATGGGGTTATTTGTTTTCTTGTTGTTGACTTTGGCAAGCTCTTTATTTATTTTGGTTATTAGCCTCGTGTCTAATGTATGGCATGTAAAGATCGTCTCCCATTCTGTGAGGGGTCTCTTTGATTGGGAAGTGGTTTCTTTTGCTGTGCAGAAGTTTTTTAACTTGATGTAGTCCCATAGGATTATACTTTCCTCAGTCTTCTTTGTAATTGAATTCATTTCATTGAAGATTATATATGTAATACAATAACATTTTTTCATTATTATTTGTTTAATTTATCTTCTCTCTGGTTTGATAAAAGTTAGCTGTTGTTGCTGTTCTATTGATTGATAATTTATTGGATTCTTTGCTGTGGAAGCTTTTTTTCTTATTTGTCATTCTTCTCTTTGATTTGAACAATCTTTGCTTTAGCTATTGCTATTGCTGTATTTACTGGTGTTTGTGATTTATTTTGTAGAAGGAATTTCATTTGGTGCTTTTTTTTTTCTTTCTCTCTCTCTTTTTCTCTTCTTTACCACAATATCCTGAATTTGTTTGATAGTTGTTTTTTTTTGCAATTGCTGCTCTTGCTTTATCTTTTTTTTTGGGGGGAGTGGTTTCTTGGTGGACTGGTTTTAGCTGAATTTCAGGCTGTATGTTTCATTTTGTTTTTGTTTTTCACTTCTTTCTGGTTTGAGCAATATTTTATTTTGTTGTTGTTCTTATGGCTTCTGGCAATTAATTGTGTTCCTTTTCTGGGGAGGATTTTTGATTTGATACTTTCCTCTCTCTTTTCTGTTCTCTTTAGTTTTTTTTTTTCTTTATTTTCCCTCTTCTTAATTTTTTCAACTGTTTTTAGTAATACATCCTTTACTTCTATTTGAACACAAGCAACACTTCATTTCATTTCCAAAGGCAAAAAAAAAAAAATCACAATAGAACAGCAGAAACAGCAAATCAAGAGTCAGACCACAATGTGACTGGCCAGCCTTATTTTTATAGGAACAAACCTACTAGAGGTCACCTCACAACATACAGATACTATAATATCCAGTACAGAAACTACAAAACAAAATTATAACCAAATCAAAAAAAACCACTGCAACAATGGACCATGATAAAAGCCCAGAAAAATTTCCAAGCAAACCAGAAGCAACTAAAAATGAGTAAAATATACAAATGTTAGCTGATGTATTAGTCACAGTAGTGACAGAAGCTTTGGCAGGAAATTCTATCAAAAATAGGGAGAAAATAAATGAGACTCTGAAAGAAAACACAAACTATCTTGACAAATGAAAACTGAAATAGTTGAGATAAAAGGCCAGTCAGAAGAGCAAGCTAATACTGTAACTGAAGAAGATAAAAATTAGCTGAACTGAAGAATGAAGCTGAGTGAAGGGAAAGCAGAATAACAGGAGCAGAAAACAGGATTAGCTAGAATGAGATGAATTAGAGAAAACTGATAAAGAAGTTAAAGAGCTTAAAAAGAGGCTGAAAGACACTCAGTATACTTCTTGACTTATCTTTTTCTCAAATGGAGACCTAAAATCTCATCTGCTATACCCTTACCTTCAGGTTCCTGATTATTGAACAGTTTCTCAGCTTTATATCTTAATTTTTTTGTTTGTTTGTTTGTTTTGCTACTAAGTTGCAGCTGCTACCATGATGCCAACCTGACTTCCCTGGGCAGACAACCTCAGCAGTGAATCCTGGAACCACACCTCTTCAGAGTACTACCCCACTAGGGAAAGATAGAAACATGCTGGTCATATGGATTAACCTGCCAACTCCCATGCTCATCAGAGCAGCAATTACAGAAGCCAGACCTCCCATTTTTTCACCCCATAATGATCCTGCATCCACACTCACAGAGGCATAAAGTCTATGGTATTTTCTAACGGAGGGGAGGGGATATGGAACTGTGGCTGTGGGGAATTGTATGTAATTGTACCCTCTTATCATACAATCTTTTCAATCATTATTAAGTCAATAAAATATTAAAATTAAAAAAGACATATTCAAAATACAAAAATTGATGGGTCAGCCATGGGTTAAGTACACATGGTGCAAAGTGCAAGGACTGGAGTAAAGATCCTGCTTTGAGCCCTTGGCTCCCCAACTGCAGGGGAATTTACTTCACAAGCAGTGAAGTAGGTCTGAAGGTGTCTATCTTTCTCTCCCCACTCTGTCTCCCCTCCATTCTCAAATTCTCTCTGTCCTATTCAACAAAACTGACATCAGTGACAATAACAATAATGACAAGAGCAACAAAATAGGGAAAATACAAAAATTTATATTAATAAAATATATAATAGTTCTACTTCCAGAGGAGGGGCTACAGAGCAGCAGCAACTGTGTTTCTCTCCTATCCTCTCCCAAGTCAACTAGGAATACCAAAGGAGACCACCTGCGACCGCAAAGGAGACCACCTGGGACTGCAACAAGACAGAACTAGAATGACATCACGAGTGCAGACACGTGTGGCTCATGGACAAAGAGAAGCCTAGGAAGAGATTAAGTGACTGGTAACAGTTCTGCAGTTTACCAATGGAGATACCACCTCCATTCTATTTCACCAACAAAAAAAAAACGGCTGAAGGGAGGACAAGACTACCCTAAGACTCACCAAATGCCACTATGAGTCTCCATTGTGCTTGCCCTCAGAACCTGGATCAGCAGGGGGGAGGCCCTGTGCTGACACCAGGGGACAGAGTACTAACCAGGAAACTCAGGAGAAGACCTATGCATCAGTGATTTAGCAGTGGGGATATGAGAGTCTCTTTGCATAACTACTGGATTATCCCTCTCCCACACTGCTTTAACTCTTGGTCAGGAGTCAGTGATTAAGCTAAAAAGCCTACTTATAGTTTAAAAGCCCTAAGGTTCCCATAGCCTAAAGGGAAGAAAAAGAACAAAAGATGCTTTTAAAACACTGTGTTACAACTCAGGGATTAAAATAATATTGAAACAACTGTCAAATTCCACAACTGTGAACCCTTTAATTACCTTACAAGTCAATCCAGGAAAGAATGATCAGTAATTTGAAAAGTACTGAGAGAGGGACCTCATTGCACACTATATAAAATGGTTAAACCAACAAGAAGAAATATTGGAGAAATGAACCAGGACAAGAGTCCAGCTAAAATCCCCCCAAAAGTTGAAGCACAAAATAATGAGGTCAACATCCAAACATTAGTTTAATCACAGGAGTGAGTAAAGAGAGTTTGAAAGAATTGTCATCAGAAATGCAGATAAAACAAACGATACTCTGGAAGAAAACAGTAATTATCTCAAGGATATTAGAGAGATGAAAGCTGAAATGATGGAGCTAAGACAACAACTATTTGAACAAGGTAAAACAATATCAGAACAGGGTAACAAAATAGAAGAACTCCAGAAAACAGTACAGGGGAGAGAGAATAGAATAAATGAGGTGGGGGGGGGGGTTCCCGGAAGATGGTGGACTGAGAAGCTGCTAGTGGCTTGAGCTCTGACCACATCTTCTAGAAACGGTAGGATTTTCTGCCTTTAGTAGGCCAGTCAATAAGGGGTCCTAGTGGTGACACAAAGGAGGTGACTATAACTTAATTTGGGTTAAAAAACAGAATAGAAAAAAAGGGAAACATTTTTTTCTTTTAAATTATTAAGCACACCTCCTCCTCCTGCCCCCCCCATAACCAGTCCCTGGGGACCAGCCCCTAGCAGGCTAACCCTGCTGAGCTTCTTTCTTTACCAAGATTCCTGTCCCACAAGGGAGTATCATTCATCCTAAGTCTATACCCTTCTGAAACCTCTGGCCTTTTTTCTTTCCAAGTAGCCAAACCCCCCCCACACCTCACCCCGCATAGCTAATTAAATAATTAAAAATAAATAAACAAATAAACTCTTTCCTTTCACTGCTCTTTTATGACTGTTCTTTTTCTTATCTTTTTCTATTTTCTCTCGTTCTTTTTTTTTTCTTTTTCTCATCCTTGTCATCCTTTTTTCCGTAATCCTACAGCTTCCAAAGCCACAGGCCCTATCCCCCACAACACCAAACAATGTGCTTTTTTGAATTCACTGATACACATTTGGGAATTATTTGGGGGAAGAATTCTGACTCAGAGTAGACTCTCACTGTGAGTATCTCTGCTCAATTTCCCTTCCTCCTTTAGCTACCCCTAGAATATACAGTGGATAGTAGATTTGCATAACTGTCTATTTCAGCTATCTTTGTCTAGTCCTGAGGTTTGTTTTTTTTTCTCTCTTTCTTAACAATCAGCTGCCTCTGATCACAAGGTTTGAGGTAATCTGGGACAGGGTTTCTTTTCACCCTGCTATATTTTATTATAAATATTATATAAAGGCATATATCTCCCCCCCTTTAGGTTGATCGGAATTAACTCTTAGGGTATCTTTCATTGCTAAGGTAGTGGAAATCTTATCTATTGTGGGAGGAACTTGTCTCATTACTCCTACCTCCTCTACAGATTGTCCCCTCCCTCTTCCTCCTAGCTAATTAAAAAAATTTAATTAAAAATAAAGTAATAAAAAAAAAAACCTTTCCTTTCACTGCTCTTTACTTACAGATTTTTCTTATCTTTTCTCTTTTCTCTCTCTAGTCTCTCTTTTTTTTAATCTTGTCATACACTTCTTCCTTCTTCTTTGCCTTTCGGAATTTGTGAATTATTTTGGGGAAGAAATCTGACTCTGAGTGGATGCTCTATATGTGTATCTCTGCTCTAGTTCCCTTTCACCTCTTGTTACCCCTAGAATATACAGTGGATACTAGATTTGCATAACTTTTTATTCTTGCTATTCCTTCTTTCTTTTCTCTTTCTTCTTCACTGGGATTTGGTTACTATTATTTCCTGGACTGCAGAAATTGTTTGGCTAACTAGTAGTGATTAAACAGCTTCAATACTTGCTTCAGTTGCTACTGTAATTCCTGAGGTTGGTGAGTGCAATTGTCATAAAGGTATTTAGTACAGTGTTGCTCGTACTCAAGACACAACTGAGGAACAACAGAGCATAAAAAAAGAAACACACAAATAAAAAAATTGGTAGTTCAAAAACAAATAAAACTGGTACTCCAATGAATTAAGACAAGAGCCCAGAAGAAACTACAAATCAGCCAGAAGTAACCATAGATAAGAAAAGTATGCAAGCAATAATAAACTTATTAATCACAGAAATGAAAACAACATCGGAGGAAAGGAATGGCAGTATTAGGGAAACAACAGTTGAGACCCCCAAGGAAAATACTGATTATCTTGAGGCAATTAGAGAACTGAAAGCTGAAATAGCTGGAATGAAGAAAGAAGCTGAGGCAAGGGAAATCAGACTAACAGAAGCAGAAAACAGAATTAGTCAGACAGAGGATGAGTTAGAGAAAACGAAGAATGAGGTGAAAGAGCTTAAAAAGAGATTGAGAGACACTGAAAACAACAACAGAGACATATAGGATGATCTCAAAAGAAGTAACATTCGTACAATTGGCCTGCCAGAGGAAGAAAGAGAGGAAGGGCAAGCAAACATTCTAGAGGAAATAATACAAGAAAACGTCCCATACCTGAATAACAGAAAGGACATCAAGATTCAAGAAGCCCAGAGAGTACCAAACAGAATCAACCCAGACGTGAAGACACCAAGACACATCATAATCACAATGAGAAGAAGTAAGGATAAAGAAAGGATCCTAAAGGCTGCAAGAGAGAAACAAAAAGTCACATACAAGGGAAAACCCATACGATTATCTGCACTTCTCCACTCAAACTCTAAAAGCCAGAAGGGAATGGCAAGATATCTATCGAGCCCTGAATGAAAAAGGGTTTCAACCAAGGATAATATATCCTGCTAGACTTTCATTCAAAGTAGATGGAGGGATCAAAACCTTCTTAGACAAACAACAGTTAAAGGAGGCAACCATCACCAAACTGGGACTGAAAGAGGTTCTAAAAGACCTCTTATAAACAAGAACATCAATATAATACTTGCATATGTCAAAGCAAACAAAATTTTTTTTTTGAACAATGGCACTACAATACATTAAATCCATAATATCAATAAATGTCAATGGCTTAAATTCACTCATCAAAAGGCACAGGGTGGGGGGATGGATCAGAAAACATAACCCACCATATGCTGCTTGCAAGAATCCCATATGTCACAAGATAAACACAGGCTTAAAGTGAAAGGATGAAAAACTATCATACAGGCTAACGGACCACAAAAAAGGGCAGGAACAGCCATTCTCATCTCAGACACGATAGATTTTAAATTAAATAAAGTAATAAAAGATAGGCAAGGACATTACATAATCATTAGAGGATCAACCAGCCAAGAAGACTTAACAATCATTAACATCTAGGCACCCAATGAGGGACCATCTAAATACGTCAAGCACTTACTGAAAGAATTTCAAAAATACATCAATAGTAATACAATAATAGTGGGAGACTTCAATACCCCACTCTCACACTTAGACAGATCAACAAAGCAGAGAATCAACAAAGATACAAGAGAATTGAATGAAGAGATTGACAGACTAGACCACTTGGACATTTTAAGAGTCCTTCACCCCAAAAAACTGGAATACAACTTCTTTTCAAATCCACATAACACATACTCAAGGATAGACCACATGTTAGGCCACAAAGACAGCATCAATAAATTCAAGACCATCGAATTCATCCCAAGTATCTTCCCAGACCACAATGGGGTAAAACTAACATTTAACAACAAACAGAAAATTATTAAAAGTCACAGAATTTGGAAAATAAACAACATACTCCTTAAGAACCACTGGATCAGAGATTCACTCAAGCAGGAAATTCAAATGTTCCTAGAAACAAATTAAAATGAAGACACAGCCTATCAAAATATTTGGGACACAGCTAAAGCAGTACTGAGAGGGAAACTTATAGCCATACAATCACATATTAAACACCAAGAAGAAGCTCAAATGAACGATCTTACTGTACACCTCAAGGACTTAAGAGGAAGAGGAACAAAGGAACCCTATAGCAACCAGAAGGACAGAAATCACTAAAATTAGAGCAGAAATAAACAACATCGAAAATAAAAGAACCATACAAAAGATCAATGAAGCCAAATATTGGTTCTTTGAAAGATTAAACAAAATTGACAAACCCCTAGTCAGACTCACCAAACAAAAAAGAGAGAAGACTCAAATTAATAGAATTATAAATGAAGGAGGAGATATCACAGCTGACACCACAGAATGGAATACTATGCAGCTGTCAAGAACAATGAACCCACCTTCTATGACCCATCTTGGACAGAGCTAGAAGGAATTATGTTAAGTGAGCTAAGTCAGAAAGATAAAGATGAGTATAGGATGATCCCACTCATCAACAGAAGTTGAATAAGAAGATGTGAAAGGGAAACTAATAGCAGGACCTGACCAAATTGTAAGTAGGGCACCAAAGTAAAAACCCTGTGGTAAGGGGTAGACATGCAGCTTCCTGGGCCAGTGGGGGGTGGGAGTGGGTGGGAGGGATGGGTCATAGTATTTTGGTGGTGGGAATGGTGTTTATGTAAAATGTGGTCATATCAATCACTAGTTAATTAATATAAGAGGGGGAAAATTAATTGTTTGTCTCGAAGTTTTTCAAAACACAAACTGAATCTTTTTAATATATAGGCTGTGTAATTGATATGCAGACTCTCTCAAAAGCCTAGACCCAGTAGATCAGAAGCAACTAATAGCACAGCTATATACAAGATACTGGGTACTGTACAGCAAACCCTAACAAAAGGACTTTTCAAAGTTAACCCAATTACCAAATAATGTGATGATAACATTAACTATCGATTGTCTTTTGGAACCCTAAGACAGCAGGAACCTCACATCTCCACTATAGAGCCCCTACTTCCCCCAGTCCTGGAACCCTTGGATAGGGCCCACTTTCCCATATGCCTCTCCCAATCCATATCAAATATTGCATCTGCAGATCACAACCTAACCAACACAACGATTGCCACCTCAACATGCTTCACTTCAGACTGTGTCTAGAGACTTCACATGTGGAATGACAACCCTTCAGCTTCATTACTTGTTCACCAGATTCCAGACATCATCAGGATGCCGGCTAGGCTTCCCTGGACTGAAGACCCCACAATGTGTCCTGGAGCTCTGCTTCCCCAGAGACACACCCTACTAGGGAAAGAGAGAGGCAGAGTGGGAGTATGGACCAACCAGTCAACACCCATGTTCAGCGGGGAAGCAATTACAGAAGCCAGACCTTCTGCCTTCTGCAACCCACAATGACCCTGGGTCCATGCTCCCAGAGGTATAGAGAATGGGAAAGCTATCAGGGGAGGGGGTGGGATATGGAGATTGGGTGGTGGGAATTGTGTGGAGTTGTACCCCTCCTACCCTATGATTTTGTTCATTAATCCTTCCTTAAATTAATAAAGTGAAAAGTAAAGAATAAATGAGGCTGAAGACAGAATTACCAAAACGAGGATGAATTAGAGACAACTAAATAGATATCTCATAAAGAGATTAAAAGATACTGAAAACAACAACAGAGTCCTATGGGATGTCTTCAAAAGAAATAATATATGCATTATTTCTTATGAGAAGAAAAAAAAGAAGGAGGAGAAGAAAACATTCTTCAGGACATAATAGCTGAGGACTTCTCTAGTCTAGACAACATAAATGACATAAAGGTTCATGAAGCCCTGAAGGTCCAAAACAGACTTAACCCAGACTTAAAGACACCAAGACACATCATGTTTAGAATGGAAAGGAATAAGTATAAATAAAGGATCCTGAAGGCTGCAAGAGAAAAATAGTCATCTACAGAGGAAAACTCATAATATTTGCAGCAGCCTTCTCCACAAAAACAATACAGGTCAGAAAAGAATGACAAGATATTTATCAAGTGCTCAGTGAGAAAGGCTTTCAACCAAGACTACTATATCATACTAGATTGTCATTCAGACTAGATGGAGACATAAAAACCTTCTCAGACAAGCAACAATTGAAAGAATAAACTATCACCTAGACTGCCCTGAAAGAAGTTCTGAAAGGTCTCCTATAAACAGTCAGACCATGATAAATAGGCTGTATATCAGAACACTCTAAAACTCTACAAGAATGGCATTAAAATTTATTCAATCTTTGATATCAATAAATGTCAATGGCCTGAATTCACCTATTAAGAGGCACAGGGTAGGAAGATGGATCAGAAAACACAACCCAATAATATGCTGTCTAAAGGAAACCCACCTAACTCAACAAGACAAACACATATTCAAAGTGAAAGGATGGAAAACTATCATACAAGCCAATGGCCCACAAAAAAGGGCAGGAACAGCTATTCTAATATCTGAAACAATAGGCTTTAAAATTAATAATATTTTTAAAAGGTAGGGATGGAATTTACTTAATCTTTAGAGGATCAGTCAAACAAGAGAACTTCACAATTATTAACATCTATGCACCCAATGAGAAACCATCTAAATACATCAAACATCTACCAAAAGAGATACAGCAATATATTAAAAGCAACACAGTAATAGTAAGGGGCTTAAACACCCCACTGTCTCAACTTGACAGATCTTGCAGGCAGAAAACAAATAAAGACATGAGGGAGCTAAATGAGGAAATAGATAAACTAGAATACTGGACATTTTCAGAGTCATTCATCCCAAGAAACTGGAATATACATTCTACTCAAGTTCACATGGGTCATTCTCAAGGATAGACCATATGTTAAGCCACAAAGACAGCATTAGCAAATTCAAGAGCATTGAAGTCTTCCATAGTATCTTCTCAGTCCACAGTGGAATTAAGCTAACACTTAACAATAAACAAAAACTAGAAATAGTTCCAAAATGTGGAAGCTCAACAGTACACTACTTAACAACTACCTGGTCAAAGAGGAAATAAAGGAAGAAATAAAAATGTTTCGAGAGTTCAATGAAAATGAAGACACAAGTAATCAAAATATTTGGGACACAGCTAAGGCAGTACTGAGAGGGAAGTTCACAGCCATATAAGCAGACACTAGGAAACAAGAAAAAGCACAAATAAACAGCCTGATTGCACATCTTAAAGACGGAGAAGAAGAAGAAGGAGGAGGAGGAGGAGGAGGAGGAGGAGGAGGAGGAGGTAGGAGAAGGGGAAGGGGAAGCGAAAGGGGAAGAGGAAGAGGAAGAGAAGAAGAAGAACAACAACAACCACAACAACAAAAGGAACCTTAAAGCAACCAGAAGAATAATTGTCCTGGACCAGATGGTTTTACAAAAGAATTCTACAAAACCTTCAAGGAAGAACTAATACCTCTACTTTTAAATCACTGAAGTTAGGGCAAAAATATATAACATTGAAAATAAGAAAACTGTACAAAAGATTAACGAAAGTAAATGTTGGTTCTTTGAAAGAGTGAACAATATCGACAAACCTTTATTCAGACTCACAAAACAAAAAAGGGAAAATACCCAAATAAATTGGATCATAAATGAAAGAGACACAATAGACACCACAATAGACACCGCAGAAATTCAACATATCATGTGAGGCTTCTATGAACAACTAAATGCCACCAAGCTAGATAACCTGGAAGAAATGGACAATTTCCTAGATACGTACGAATTTCCAAAATTAAGTAAAGTGGAACAAGAAAAAATGAACAGGCCCATCACAGCTAATGAAATTGAAGCAGTAATTAAAAATCTTCCGAAGAATAATTGTCCTGGACCAGATGGTTTTACAAAAGAATTCTACAAAACCTTCAAGGAAGAACTAATACCTCTACTTTTAAAAGTCTTCTAGAAGATTGAAGACACTGGAATACTCCCTTCCAGCTTCTATGAAGCCAAAATCACTTTGATACCAAAAGCAGATGGGACACAACCAAAAGAGAAAACTACCGACCAATATCTCTGATGAACATAGATGACAAAATTTTGAACAAAATTCTAGCTGTATATAGCAGTATATTAAAAAGATTGTTCATCAGGACCAAGTGGGCTTTATCCCAGGGATGCAAATTTGCTTTAATATACATAAATCAATCAACGTGATCCACCACATCTATAAAAGCAAGATCAAAAACCACATTGTCATATCAATAGATGCAGAGAAAGCCTTTCACAAAATACAACATCCCTTTATGATCAAAACACTACAAGAAATGGAAATAGATGGAAAAATCCTGAAGAGAGTGGAGTCTATATATAGCAAACATACAGCCAACTTCATACTCAATGGTGAAGCATTTCCCCTCAGATCAGGTACTAAACAGGGATGTCCACTATCACCATTACTATTCAACATAGTATTGGAAGCTCTTGCCATAGCAATCAGGCAGGAGCAAGGAATTAAGGACATACAGAAAAGAAGAAGTCAAAATCTCCCTATTTGCAGATGACATGATAGCAAACATAGAAAAACCTAAGGAATCTAGCAAGAAACTTTTGGAAATCATCAGGAATACAGTAAGGTGTCAGGCTACAAAATTAACATTCAAAAGCCAGTGGCATTTCTCTATGCAAACACTAAGTTAGAAAAATTTTAAATCCAGAAATCAATTCCTTTTACTATAGCAACAAAAACAATAAAATATCTGGGAGTAAATCTAACCAAAGAAGTGGAAGACTTGTATATGAAAACTATGAGTCACTACTCAGGAAATAGAAAAAGACTCAGAAGTGGAAAGATATTCCATGTTCATGGGTTGGAAGCATTAGTACCATCAAAATGAATATACCACCCAGAGCCATATATATATTTAATGCTATCCCCATAAAGATCCCAACCACATTTTTAGGAGATTAGAACAAATGCTACTAATGTTTATCTGGAACCAGAAAAGACTTAGAATTGCCAAAACAATCTTGAGAAGAAAGAACACAACTGGAGGCATCACACTCCCAGATCTCAAATTGTATTATAAATCCATTGTCATCAAAATTTCTTGGTATTGGAACATGAATAGACACACTGACAAGTGGAATAGAATTGAGAGCCCAGAAGTAAGCCTCCACACCTATAGGCATCTAAACTTTGACAAAGGAGTTCTGACTATTAAATGGGGAAAGCAGAGTCTCTTCAACAAATAGTGTTGGAAACAAAGGATTGAAACATGCAGAAGAATGAAACTGAACCACTATATTTCACCAAATACAAAAGTCAATTCCAAGTGGATCAAAGACCTGGATGTTAGACCAGAAATTATCACATACTTAGAGGAAAATATTGGCAGGATTCTTTTCTGCATAAAATTTAAGGACAGCTTCAATGAAATGAATTCAATTACAAAGAAGACTAAGGCAAGCATAAACCTATGGAACTACATCAAGTTAAAAAGCTTCTGCACAGCAAAAGAAACCACTTCCCAATCAAAGAGACCCCTCACAGAATGGGAGACGATCTTTACATGCCATACATTAGACACGAGGCTAATAACCAAAATAAATAAAGAGCTTGCCAAAGTCAACAACAAGAAAACAAATAACCCCATCCAAAAATGAGAGAGGACATGGACAGAATATTCACCACAGAAGAGATCCAAAAGGCTGAGCAACACATGAAAAAATGCTCCAAGTCTTTGATTGTCAGAGAAATGCAAATAAAGACAACAATGTGGTACCACTTGACTCCTGTGAGAATGTTATACATCAGAAAAGGTAACAGCAGCAAATGCTAGAGAGGATGTGGGGTTAAAGGAACCCTCCTGCCCTGCGTATGGGAATGTCAGTTTATCCAACCTTCATGGAGAAGAATCTGGAGAACTCTCAGAATGCTAGATATAGACTTACCCTTCAATTCCTTCAATTCCTCTCCTGGGGATATATCCTAAGGAACCCAACACACACATCCAAAAAGATCTGTGTACACATATGTTCTTAGCAGCATAATTTGCAATAGCCAAAACCTGGAAGCAACCCAGTTGTCCAACAATAGATGACTGGCTGAGCAAGTGGTGGTATATGAACACAATGGAATACTACTCAGCTATAACAAATGGTGACTTCACCATTTTCAGACCATCTTGCATGGACCTTGAAAAAAATCATGTTAAGTGAAATAAGTCAGAAACAGAAGGATGAATATGGGATGATCTCACTCTCAGACAGAAGTTGAAAAGCAAGATCAGAAGAGAAAACACAAGAAAAACCTGAACCAGAAGAGAAAACACAAGAAAAACCTGAACTGGAGTTGGTGTATTGCACCAAAGTAAAAGACTCTGGGGTAGGGGGTGGTGGTGTGGGGGCAAGAATACAGGTCCAAAAAGGATAACAGAAGACCTAGTGGGGGTTGTATTGTTATATGGAAAACTGGCAAATGTTATACAGGTATAAACTATTGTATTTACTGTTGAATGTAAAACATTAATTCCTCAATAAAGAAATTAAAAAAGAAAATATATAATATTTATAATATACATATGTTACACATATGTAACTTAATATATATTTATATTTTTGTTAAACTGAAATGATACTCAAAAAACCTTTCAAAACCCATCACCACCATGCCAAATTAGTTTTCCTGTAATTGGTTATCAATATCTTTTTTTATCAAATATTTTATTTAATTATTTTTAATGAGAATGATGAAGAAAGAGTAGCAACAGAGAGAAATACCAGAGAATTCCTCAGCTCTGGTTTATGGCATTGCTAGGGATTGGACTTGGGAACCTCTGAGACCTAGGTATGAAAGTATTAAAGTCTTTGCATAATCAATATGCTGCCCCCAAAAAACTAGTTTTACATATAAATTGGACTAATCTTAACAACAAAAATCCACAGTCTCTTCTAAAAAATGGAATAGAGAAAATATTTTCTAATTAGTTTTCTTTTTCTTTTCTTTTTTTTTTCAACTTTAGCATCTCTTTGATGAAAAGTTTATTTATATTGTTGATGTCATAGAAATGTAGTTCTGTATTTCCCAAGATAGGAATCAGTCAAACTCAATCTTCAGTACACAGTCATCCTACAACATCATAGGGTAAAGACTTTAAACCTGGCCCCCCATATTAAAAATAAACAAAAAATAGTTCAAAACATAGAACATTATAAGGAACTAGATATCACCTGAATTAATATAAAACCAGGATGCTATCATAGTTTGCCATTACAATTAGCATTTTCTAAAATATAGTTCAGTTTTTAACTTTCTTTTGTTGTTGTTGTAATTTAAACAAAAGGACTGGCTGTGGTGTGTAATGGACTTGGCTGTGCGGTGGCTGGGGGCAAGTATAGTAAGTCAAAACTGTATTAGGATAATATAGTAGTACGAGATATACTTTAGATACTGCAAAATAAGTGATTATCAGCTAGTGTTAAGAATACCGTAGGCCCATAAAATCCATAAAGTTCAGCCCCATGAGATAAAGAATGGCTGTAGAAAAGTCTTAGAGTTTACCAGCTAGCTGAGTCACATGTGTTCAGTTTCCAGTAGTGGCAACTATGGCAGATGCCTCAAGTACCCTTCCCCAAGATGCATCTGAGCAGGAGAAGAAGCAGGAGCCAAAGAGGTCAGCCTTCCATTGGCTGTGCTTAAATATTTCAGATTCACCCACAATCCATCCACCCACAGTCCATTGTGTGTTTGCACAGATAGCTGTATGCTGTTTCATCAGGGTGACACCAGTTCTGTGCTATGTCCAACTTCATATCCTCATCTGGTTGTGTTATCAATTTTTTAATAAAATCTGTACTTTTGATATAAATTTTTAGAATAACTGTGGTCAGGGAGGTGGCACATTGGATAAAGCATTGGACTCTCAAGCATGATGTCCTGAGTTCAATCCCCAGCAGCACATGTACCACAGTGATGTCTGGTTCTTTCTCTCTCTCCTCCTATCTTTCTCATGAATAAATAAATAAATAATTTTTTAAAGTTTTTAGAATAATCATTATAAAATAGTATAATTTATTCATTAGGGATCATATTTTATCACAAGTCTTTTTATGACAGGGTCATAATTCTCTGATACCATGATCTACTTACTGGTCATAGAGTCTTTTAATATATTGATATATGTAAGTCCTTATTTTTACTTTGGTAAAGGCAGCTTGATCATTATTTCTTTAGATAGTAACCCATTTTTCTCAGCATTATCAATAAACTAATTTACCCTTTCCCCAATAGTCTATAGTTCTATCTCAATTATGCACTGAGTTGCTACTTAAAAGTGGGTTAAACTTTATCAAGAATTAAATTTTTCACTTCACCAGTTTAACCTTTGCTACATAAACCACTTTTTCATACTATAAATTTATCTCCACAATTGATAAGAACAACCCAATCTTCCAGTTGGGGGTCTTCTTTTACAAAGTGTGTGTAGGTCTTTGTAAAAATACTATTTTTCTAAATACATTTCAGAAAATTTGTCAAAATCTCCACAAGTGTTAAAATAAATGCTAGACATTCTTGGCATATCAGGATTAGAGACAATTTTGCAAATGTCATTCAGAATTCTTTAATGTTTTTCAAAATTGAAAACCGTGTAGGGGCTAGTTGCTATGGGTCCTAGACTTGACGAAATGCCATACATGCACTATTAACAAAATTCCATGATTACTACATGGTATTAGCTTTGGTTTATACAGAAAAGGCAGAAAAGTGAAAGGTAATTGCTAGACAAGTTAAATTCCATAGTAAAATCAGACTGAGAATTCAACTCACTCACAATGACATTGCAGCTAATTCTGAATCATTTAGCTTCACATGAAGTTAAACATTAATCAACCCTAGCTTATGGTGGTGCAGGGGATTGAACCTGGGACTTGGGGAGTAGACTCCATTTTTATTTAATTGATTTGGAAATAGCTACACCATTATAAGGGTGTGGTTTCTCATCCCTGTGGTGTGTGTGTGTGTGTGTGTATGTTTGTTTGTGTCAAATTTACTAACAAGGTTCCAGTCCCTCCATAACACCAAAGAGTAAAGAGCAGAGCAGATTGGTATATTGTACACATTATCATATACAAATACTCAGGTGGAAGATGCAAGTCTCCACTTGTAGGAGTAATCTTTATGTACAGTGAGCAATGCTGCAGGTGTCTCTCTTTCCCTTCTTCTCTCTCAATTTATCTGTCTCTATAAACACACACACACACACACACACACACACACACACACACACACCAATGTTGTTGTTGTTGTTTTTGTCTCCCCACCAGTTCATCACTGGGTCTTTGTGTCTGCATGGAAAACTTACTTCTCTCAGTACTCATTTATTTTCTCCTTCCTTACTGCCTTCCTTCCTTCCTCCCTTCCTTCCTCCCTTCCTTCCTTCCTTCCTTCCTTCCTTCCTTCCTTCCTTCTTTTCTTCCTTCCTTCCTTCTTTCCTTCCTTCCTTCCTTCCTTCCTTCTTTCCTTCTTTCCTTTCTTCCTTCTTTCTTTCCTTCCTTCCTTCTTTCCTTTCTTCCTTCCTTCTTTCCTTTCTTCCTTCCTTCTTTTTCCTTTCTTCCTTCCTTCTTTCCTCCCTTCCTCCCTTCCTTCCTTCCTTCCTTCCTTCCTTGTTTACTTCCTTCCTTCTTTCCTTCCTTCTTTCCTTCTTTCTTTCCTTCCTTCTTTCCTTTCTTCCTTCCTTTATCCTTCATCCTTCTCTCCATTCTTCCTCCTTCCCTCACTTTCTTCCTTCCTACGTTCCTTTTTTCCTCTCTTTCTTGTAGACATAGAGGGAGAGACAGAAATGAGAGACTTCTGTAGTACTTACTGCTACATTGTTCTTGAAGCTCCTTTCACATGTGTAGTCTGGCACTTGAACTTGGTAACATGTACAATCTAGCCAATGCACCAATGCTTAGTCCCTAGGTTCCATTTCTTTGGGGTATCCAGTCATAAACTCACACACCAAACTACCATATTGCTCTCTGTTGAAGTAAAAATAGGAAGTCTCTTTGAGGATTTGTACTCACAAAATAAAAGCTGCAATCCTTGCTTCCATGGCAGTTTGTCATAAATTCCCCTAGAGCTGAGTTAGCCAAACTTGGTTTCAATACATAAGTCAGAGGGAGAGTATTCACATGTAAATTCTATGAGCTATAAAGAAAAAAAAAGAAAACAATGTAAGAAAAGTATGGATTGTAAAAGAGTAGGCAGGCAGAAATATGATTGCCTTAGGAAAATAACTTTTTTGTCTTCAAAATTTTATTACTGTCTATTATGTTTCTGTGTACCCTACCACTAAACTATATAAACAATAACTCTTTTCCTGTATGGCACAACTGACTGAATGCTTTAATACAGAGTAACATTATTGTGTACACATGGGGATATTACCTTGGCCTCCCATTCATCTCCCCTATTTTCTGTGGAACTACCTTCTGGACTTTTGTCTGGTAGCAGTAATATTATTGATTGGATATTGGCCTTTTGGGGACAGGAGGTGGCATATATTTTACCATGCACCAGAACTTAGATTCAAATCCTCAATCCCTACCTGCAATGGGGAAGCTTCACAAGTGGTAGAGCACTATAGCAAGTGTCCCTCCTTTATCTCTTTTCCTACTTGTATTGTATACTTATTCTTCTCTTTGTAAGACATATGAAGTCCTTGGTGACCACACTGCAACAATTCAACAATTCATGAGTTAACTTTTCCTGTAATAAAACATGTCTATTTGTTTCTAGGTCATATCTTCTATAGACAGTAAGTTGCATCTGTGCCTGTTGGGGTTTGCCATCATGCTGTGCAAGATTAATTAATTCTATTTCAGTCATCCTGACACTTTAAGAATATAAATAAAAGGAAATGTACATTGGATGTTGTGATATTAACATTATCAATGCTAATAATTTAATAGAATAATATATTAAGCAAATTTATTAGAGTATAAACCTGTTAACAACTGTAGAATTCTTTACATATATTCTATCTCAAGTATGTTTTTTATATATGATAAGAATAACTGTATATAAAAAGACCAGATAGGTGTACTTGGAAATGAAATAAAGGTTGCCTGGATAGTGGAGTCGTAATAATGATTTAACTTTTTAAAATTTTAAAATTTATTTTGCCTCCAGTGTATCACTGGGGCTCAATGCCTGCCCTACAAATCTATTGTTATTATTTATTTATTTAATAAGACAGAGAGAAAATGAAAAGAGGAGGAGAAGATAGAGAGGGAGAAAGACACCTGCAGACCTTCTTTAGCTCTTGTGAAGCAACCTCCCTGCCAGTGGGGAGCCAAGGCTAAACCAGGATCCTTGTACTTCATACTGTATGTGCTTAACCGAATGCACCAGTTCCTAGATCCCTTGTTTTTCTACTTTATATAAATTTTACGCATTGAAATTTAAGATTGAAGTAATTGGACTGGAAAAATATCTCACTTGGATAATGTGCTTCTCATATTTGGGCCTAGACCCAACTGTATTGAAGGAAATTTGTGGTCTTTTTTACTCTTTCTCTATCTCTATTAAAATACACACACACACACACACACACACACACACACACACACACACACACACACACACACACACACGGGGGGGCACAAAGGAAGGAAACCTTGATAGTCAATGATTGTGCTTTGCTCAGTCTACATGAACTAAGTGTGTATTTCTTGTTTCCCCTTACCAACAATTTCCTCACATCTCTGATTCCACTTTAGTCATATCTAAAGCTACACCTGGCCATAGAGATATTCATGCCACTTGGATTTTATACATCCTTTTCTCTGCTAGGAATGTTTTCCCTCTTTTACACTCAGGAATTGAGCACTTTTAACATTCAAACACTCAAGTCAAACTCATCTGAATATATGGAGAGAGAGAGAGGAGTGTTTTTGTCCTTTTACATTTTTAAGTGATTTGAAAAATGAATTTTTGTCATACACACACACGTTTTTTTATTTGTTTGTTTTAAGGAACATCAACACTCACCTACTCATTCACATATTATCAGTTACTACTCTACTCCTACTAAGATGATGGTGAGTTGTAGCCACAGAGTCTGGGGACCCACAAAGCCTGTAATATTTACTTCTTGGCCTTTTGTTTTAGTGTTGAGGCCTCCAGCATGTTTGATTTCCATGCTCTGGCTACTTTTTTATTCAGATAGACAGAGACAGAGGCAGAGCCACCATCAATCAAAACTCCCTCCAGTGCCATAGCACCTCCCCTGTGGTGATGGAACCAGGAACCATGGTAAGACACATGCACTACCCAGGGAACTATCTTTCTTATCTCTTTATTACTTGACATTTTATAGAAAGTATCTGCCAAGAGTCTACCTTTTTTTCAAACCCTCCCCCATAAGGGGCCATTTCATGCCTCTGTCCTTAACATTTATTACCATTAAAGTACTATCCCTGTCTGATGTCAACCATGCATTTACAAAACATCCCTTTTGCAATCTCATTGCTTTCTTAAAATATGAGTTTATGCATGCATTCATTTATTTACTGCATAGAGGCAGAGAGGGAAGTGAATATAGGGAGAGTGAAAGAAAGGCACCTGTAGCACTACTTCTTCAACTTTCAAAGCTTTCCTTCTGCAGGTAGGGGCCGGGGGCTTAAATATGGCTCCTTACACATTGTAACATATGCTCAAACAGGTGTCCTATTCTCCTCCCACTCCCCATGGTATTATCTTTTCCATCTCTGACTATTTCTCTGGTGACCAAAACAATGCCAGGTACATAGATGAGGCTCAGTTTCTATTGTTTGAATTTGCCCTTCTACCAAACTTTGCAACTTGATGGTTAAAGTCAAGAACTCTGGAGTTGGATTGCTGGGCTTAGTACATAAAGCTGTGCAATCTAAAGCAAGTGAATTTAATCCTGCTAAGCATATATGCCTTCATCTAAGAACCAAAGATAATACTAGGAACTGTATATAAGCTTGTTGTGAGAATTACTTTTGATAACATATGCAAAATGATGAACACAGGGTGAAACATAGTATATCTTCAGTTAATAATAGCTATTATGATGATGCCTGCATATTTTAAAGCTTAAATGAAGCCCCGGAGTCTCCTGGGAGACATCACTGACCAAACAATATTTGCTTCATACACAGCTCCCTGATATTATTAGTTTATATGTATATTTGGCTAGTTTAATGTGCTCATTTGTTGTTAACTAAAACTGTGTGTTTGTTGAGCCAAGGGAACAGATAGGCTGGAAAAAAATAATCTTTTCATTTTATCTGAGAATCCTTCTCATTCTTGTTTTGCTTATATCTATCTTCTTCCTGCTGGGCTTGTTTTCCTTCTCACTACAGATTTCTTTCTGCTGGATCTCTGTCTCTCACTGTCCTCCCTCCTGGCTTGATTACTTCATTTTGCTTTTTCATCTATTTCAGCCTAGCTTTACTACTTCTACCCTCACCCCTTGCCTTTACTATTTTCTCATCTCAGTGTTTGTCCCTCTTATCCCTCTTCCTTTTATTTTATTCTGTATTTTATCATATCTATTTTTTCTATCTCTTTTTTTTATTCCTCCCTCTAATCTTTATTTATGTGGGTCTCATATGCATTCCATCATTCTTCTTTTATTGCCATGCTATTTTTTTTTTCACATTTTATCCCCCACCCCCTCCCCTAGTCGATCATCTCCCTGTTATTTCCTCAGGATGTTCTTCCTGTTGTCTCTGCTTTCTCCTTTCTGTCCTTGCATGCCAACTGCACTGGGGTCTTCTCTTCACAGTTCTGTCAGGGTACATTCTGCCCTGCCCCTTAGGTGGCCTGAAGATCCACAAAAAGCTATTAGTCACCCAGCAGAGGAGGGAGATGCTGTTTGAGGGAGTCTGATGCTTCAGGAGCATCTTGAGGCCAGGCAGAAAATGGAGTGGTCAGGAAGGATGAGGAAACGGTGTTTAATGGAATGGAAATAAAATAGGTGAGAGAAAATGAGATGGAAAAATGGAGATATACGGCACAAGAGAATTCAGTTGCAGTGAGGTTGTCATCAGATCAGCTGGGGGGAGAAAAATGGAAAAACAAGCCTGTTAAAGTGAACTCTTTGTCATAACCATGGGCTTTTTATTCTCAGCTTGCCTGCTTGGCTTCTCCATGCTGTTTTGTTCTTTCATAATCATTTTGTTTGATCCTTCTTTTCTCCCTGCACTTTGATACTTATCCAACCCTGTCTGAATCTGGTTGGCTGATGTATTTTCTGGGGGGCACTTTGGACTGTACAAAGGTCTGGAAAGAAAACATATAACATAATGGTTAGAAGCTTCAATAATGGAGTCAGAAAAGATTTGGTGCACAAGTCAAATTGTTCCTTTTATACGAATACTTCCTATTATGCTTCAAACAGATTGACTTGGGCCACAGTCTCCTATTTCCTCACAACAGTTTTGTGAACTTGGCAGCTTACTAACTTTCTTGGTCCCTTTTTTTATTTTTAAGACATAAGTCTACTTATACCCACAGATGAAGTTGATGTAAAATTTAATTGAGATAATTGAGGTCTAATGTCATATATGTTGCCTAGTATAGTCACTACTACTTTTCATTAGCTTATATGTATTTATATACACATGAAAACACATGCACACATTTATCAATAAAAACCATGATTTTCACAGCTAAACACTCTATATCTTGGCATGTTTCACAATTGCATTCTGCCTGTATCATCCATCCCATACCCTCTCTTGTTCTTGCTTCCTGTTGATTTTTATATGAAGAAAAATGTTGAAATATCATGCGCGAGCAGCAGTCCACTCAATGAATTCACCATTATAAGTTTAAACAGATTTATAGAATTAAATATATATCAAACATCCCCCTCCTCCCAGCAAATAGTTTGGCTACCAGTGAGAGGCTCATTAAAAACCAACTAAACAAACAACAAACTTCCCATTTCTTTCCTCTCTATCCCTAACTTCACCAACACCATCTGAAGCCTACCCTTCAGAAAGATTTTTTTACACAGACCCCATCTACTAAACCTGGTATTAAGACAATGGATTAAGTCAGACTCTCACCAAAGCCAAGTCATCATATTTGAGACATAACAACACAGGTAATCACTCTTTACATTTCAAATATAAAAACTAAAAATATAACAATGTCTTCAAAGATGTAACAGAAAGATTAAAATGGAAATTAAGAAAGCAAAGAGAGGTGAAAATAATATTATAACAAGGAACAAAATAATTGTGTTGCAAGAGGTAGACTCTTTTTTATTAAATACTTTTATTTATTATTGGATATAGACAGAGAAAAATTGAGAATATTAGGAGATAGGGAGGGAGAGAGACAGAGGGACACCTGAGCCACTGTTTCACCACTCATGAAGCTTTCCCCCTGCAGGTGGGGACCAGTGACTTGAATCTGGATTCTTATGTACTCTAATGTGTGCACTTAAGCTGTTGCACCACTGCCTGCCCCCCCAAGAGGTATAGACTTTCTTTAGCATATATTCTAATCATTTTGTCTGCTTAAAATAGGAATTATAATTTCACCAGGATGGCTTCTTCACACATACTGAAACAATGACCTCATATCTGCAAATGTATCTGTGGTAGACAAGTAGTGAAATATGAAAGGAGAACTTAGTGAAAAGTCAAAAGATCTGATGAGAGACCACAATTTCAACTTCTGGAAGGAAAAATATATATATATTCAAAGAGATTATGAGAACTTCAGAGAGTTTGTCAACGTAATTTTAGAATAGGACTGTTGTAAGGTGAAAACTGAAGCACAATAGGAAGGAACATTAGATTGGGAATACAAAGATCTTTAATTAGAATGATACCAAATTGCTATGTGATGTTACATGAGTCTACAAACCCCAGTAAATTTATGTTAAAAAAAAAGCTAATAGACACTTCTATTATTCCTACTATAAAAATATTACTGTGAAAATCAACAGAAGAACGGTAAGAGGGGGGTGGGGCGGAGGCGCAGTGGGTTAAGCGCATGTGGCTCAAAGCTCAAGGACCAGCGTAAGCATCCCGGTTGGAGCCACTGGCTCCTCACCTGCAGGGGAGTCGCTTCACAGGCGGCGAGGCAGGTCTGCAGGTGTTTATCTTTCTCTCCCCCTCTGTGTCTTCCCCTCCTCTCTCCATTTCTCTCTGTCCTATCCAACAATGAACAACATCAACAATTGCAATAATAATAACCACAGCAAGGCTACAACAACAAGGGCAACAAAAGGGGGGAAAATGGCCTCCAGGATCAGTAGATTCATGGTACAGGCACTGAGCCCAGCAATAACCCTGGAGGGAAAAAAAAAAGAAACATACCAATAGGGTAGGCAAACATTGATTTTGTCTCCCCACCCCTTCCAGCCCCTAGTTCTTTTGTGGGGATGTGGGAAATTCACTGCCCTTCAGAGTTTTTATTTCATCACAAGTGTTACTGAAACAGCAGTGGGTTAAGCGTATGTGGCGCAAAGCACAAGGACCAGCATAAGGATCCTGGTTCGAGCCCCCCCCCCCCCCCCCCCCCCCGGCTCCCCAACTGAAGGGGAGTCGCTTCACAGGTGGTGAAGTAGGTCTGCAGGTGTCTATCTTTCTCTCCCCCTCTCAGTCTTCCCCTCCTCTCTCCATTTCTCTCCGTCCTATCCAACAAAGAACAACATCAACAATGGCAATAATAATAACCACAACGAGGCTACAACAACAAGGGCAACAAAAGGGGGAAAAATGGCCTCCAGGAGCGGTGGATTCATGATGCAGGCACCAAGCCAAGCAATAACCCTGGAGGAAACAAAAAGAAGAAGAAGACAGGTAAGGACAGCAAAGGGGTTGTTAGCTGTGTACATGTTAGGAATATCTCTCATATAAAATATTGTTTCTGAACAGCAATGGCCCTATGCTGTTCGTTTGTTTCTTTGTTTTTGGAAGAGTGCATCCGAATGAGCAAAGCTCTTATATCTCTGAATGAAATTATAATATGTAAATGAGTCTTTATAAATATATTTCTTTTGGAGCTAACTTTAAGTAAAGATCTCCCCAGTGTCAGATATCTCCAGGACAGGGTGTGGACTAGGAGAGAAATCTAAGTATTTTTCTCTTTACTCTGATTTAAGATTCTGGAATCAAGAGTGTGCTCCATAGGTAAAATAAGCAATTAACTACATCATTCTCTTCTCTGCTGATTGTGGTCTTTATTGCTGAATGGAAGAATGGAAGAATGGTTTATTTCCTTCTCCATAACTACATAACAATTCTTATACCAAAACATGTGTACAGCACAACATACCATTTACAGTAATGATTTATTTTTTAATATTTTTTTATTTATTCCCTTTTGTTGCCCTTTTTTTTTGTAGTTATTATTGATGTCATCATTGTTGGATATGACAGAGAGAAATGGAGAGTTGATGGGAAGACAAAGAGGGGGAGAGAAAGATAGACACCTGCAGGCTTCCTTCGTGGCCTGTGAAGAGACTCCCCTGCAGGTAGGGAGCCTGGACCTCAAACCAGGATCCTTACTCCAGTCCTTGTGCTTTGTGCCACCTGCACTTAACCAGCTGTACTACCACTGACTCCCAGTAATGATTTATTATAACCTCTGCACTCATTCACCATGGGGGTCCCTGTAAGCCATCTTAAATAGCATGGCCTTATATGTACCTTGTAAAATTTTTATGAACTGATGATGAAGAATAAAATAGACAGATGTGAGTTTGAGTCTAATCCTAACTCCACACAATTCCCACCACCAGATCTCTATATCCCATCCCCTCCCCTGATAGCTTTCCTATTCTTTAATCCTTTGGGAGTATGGGCACAGGGTCATGATGGGGTGAAGAAGGTGGAAGGTCTGGCTTCTGTAATTGCTACCCCACTGAACATGGGCATTGGTAGATTGATTCATACTCCCAGCCTATCTCTCTCTTTCTCTAGGGGGTAGAGGAAGTGGGACTCCAGAACACATTGGTGGGGTCCTCTAGCCAGGGAAATGTTGTTGGCATCATGGTAGCATCTGAAACCTGGTGGCTGAAAAAAGGGTTAACATATAAAGCCAAACAAATTGTTGAATAATCATGAACCTAAAGGCTGGAATATCGCAGATGAAGATTTGGGGTCTCTGTTTTGGAGATAGATAGTAGGCCTATTTTAGTTATATCCCAAAGGGCTCATGACTACACTAGCTTTTTCTGAGCCTGGCTTCTGATATGCAGGTGAACACAAGTTATTTTCTGGGGAGATGATGTCATGGCTGGAAAAAGGGCTAGAAAGCTGCATCAGATCAGACTTTGTTCTTTGAAATGCTGACTCTTCTAAAAGCTTAGACCAGGGAGAACAGAGGCAACCAGTGGTGTTACTTTATAAGACACAGCTATATATAAATAATGTCAAAGGACATAAAATATAATGATGTCATGTATGATACAGCAAGTCCTAACAATGGAATTTTCAAAGTTAACCCAATTGCCAAATATTTGATTATAGCAATAACTATTGCCTTCTAAAACCCTAAGACAACAGGAAACTCCTGCTTCCTCTACAAAGCCATTTCCTCCATTCCTGAAACCTCTATGGTGGGGCTCACTTTCGTGCATGCTTCTCTCAATATATGTAAAATGATATTGCATCTCCTGATCACAACCTAATCAATGCAGTGAGTACCGCCTTGGCATGCTTCCCTTCAAACTGTGTCTAGAGACTTCAGGCATGAAATGTTAACCCCTCAACCTCATTACTCAACCATTCCTTTCTCATAGGATTCTCTAGTTCCATTTCAGGTGATTCAAATCCTAACAAAGTTCCAAAACCTAGATATAGACCAGATCCCATGACATAGGACATATGTTCATATGTATCCTTAAATTAGGGCAAAATATATACCTTAAAGCAAAAGTGCACAATAGTCTGCAGTGAGTCAGTATATGCAACAAGCAAGTAGAAAGACCTACAAAGACACCATAAAGCTCCTAATGAAATAGAGTATGCTTAGACCTAGATACCCTCCTCACCTACTTCCTATAATATTTCCCTCAGTCAGTCCAAAGCTAACCTTATCAAAGTAAAGACTACAAAAGCTGAGTTAAGTGCAAGAGACCTGAATACTTGAATGATGACTCTTTAGTCACTATTTGGTCCTAGTCGAGGAGTCCTGAGATTCCCACAAAGACATGATGCACCTAGACCTTGAATGGATTCCTCTCTCCATTGTCACTCCATCAGGAGCAACACAATTGACGTTTTTGTGGTCCCCCATAGGACCCTTTCCTCAATGTGGATATATAATGGTAGAGAATGTTGCATCCTCAGTTGGGAGGCAGGACAACACTATCTACAACCTGAAGAAGAGAGTCCTGAAATTTGGGCGGCTTGGAATGTTCCTACTCATTACCACAAAATGTGAGCTCAGACCTACAGGGATACAGAGGTTACATAGGCTCCTAAGATGAATATTGTCCCCAGATCAAAGCAATGGAGTTTACAGTCAACAATATTTATACACCGTTCCCATATTTGGGAGCTACTCTCTTCCTTCGTTCAAATTTTTACAAGATGTCTGAATTTAGAAAGTTTCTTTAGCCCTCTGAGAGTTTGGATCCAAGGTCATTGTGGGATGCAGAAGGTGGAAGGTCTGGCTTCTGTAATTGTAATCCCCTCTGAACATAGGTGTTGACAGGTCGATCCATACTCCCAGCCTGTCTTTCTCTTTCCCTAATGGGGAAGGGCTCTGGGGGAAGCAGAGCTCCAGGACACAATGGTGGGGTTGTCTGTCCAGGGAAGTCTGGTCGGCAACATGCTAGCATCTGGAACCTGGTGGTTGACAAGAGAGTTAACATACAAAGCCAAACAAATTGTTGAACAATCATGGGTGGACCTAAGGGCTGGAATAGTACAGATGAAGAGTTGGGGGGGGGGGGGTCTTCTATTTTGTAGATAGCTAGTAGGCATATTTTAGTTAAATTCCAAAAGGCCTGTGGCTAGTAGGCATATTTTAGTTAAATTCCAAAGGGCCTGTGGCTATACTAGCTTTTTTTCCCCCCTTTTCTTTTTGCCCCTGAGCCTGAAATCTCATGTGCCAGAGGATCCAAGTTATTGTCTGGGGAGGAGATGTCATGGCTGGGAAAAGGATGAGAAAGCTGGATCAGGGAAGAGAGTAGCTCCCTAATATGGGAAAGGGGTATAAATATTGTTGACTGTAAACCTCACTGATTTGATGTGATCTGGGGCCTATAATCAGTTTATGAGCCTATGTGACCTCTGCAATCCTGTAAATATGAGCTCACATTCTGTGGTCATGGCTAGGAACATTCCATGCTGCCCCAATATCAACCCATTTTCCTCAGGTGTAGCATAAGGTATGTTATCCACCTTTCTTCAGAGGATGGAACATTCTCTACCATTGTCTATCCAAGTTGAGGACAAGGTCCTATGGGGGCCCACAAAGGGGTCTATTGTGTTGTTCCTGATAGAAATGACCGGTAACAATGGAGAGAGGGTCTAGGCCCATCAAGACTGTTTTGGAATCTCAGGACTCCCCAAGCAGGGCCCCCGCTGATGGAATGGTTTGATAGTAACTAAAGAGTCATCGTTAAAGTATGCCAGTCTCTTGACCTTATTCAGCTTTTGCAGTCTCTTGACCTTATTCAGCTTTTGATAAGTTAGCTTTGGAGTGAGTGAGAGAACTGTAACAGGAAGTAGGTGAAGAGGGTATCTAAGTCTAAGTAGACACTATTTCATTATGAACTTGATACTGACTCACTACAGACTCACTATGGTGTCTTTTAGACTTATTGTAAAATGTTAAATGGTCACTACTAGATGCATGTTTCTTCAGTTCATTATTTTGAACACAGTTATTTCCTACTTTTGCCTCTTCATATACATCATCCTATTTTAGGGATTGGGTATAATCTTTTAAAAGTAGGTGTGTAGTGTCCCTAAATACCCTCTGATATTGTATAGACATCAATAAACCAATGGCCATGGGCCAGGAAGTGGCATACCTGATTAAGTATGCACATTATAATGCACAAAGATCCAAGTTCCAGTTCTCACTCTCCACCTAAAGGATGGGTGCTTTAGGAGTAGTGAAGCAGGTCTGCAGCTGACTCTCTTTGTCTCTTTCTACTCCCCTATTAATCTTTATTTGTCCTACTAAATAAAATATAAAGAGAAAAAGGGGGAAAGTTTCCACCAGTAACAATTCATAGTAAGACATCAAGTCCCAGTGATAACCCTAACTGCAGGAAAAGAAAAAAAAACAACCAGTGATCAGAAGGGAGAGAGTTGTGTCTATCTACCTTTTAGCCTACCTTCTAAGAAATTAGCTCTGTAATATTGTTGCTTCTTACATGTAAAAAAAAAAAAAACAAAACTTTGTGTCAAATTTAGTTCTGTTTTACTTAATTTGCTGTGTTAAATATATTTCATTTTCATTAATTTTTAGTGCGGCTAGAACATATTTGAAAAGCCTAACTTTTAGTATCAACATCATTGATACACTGTACGCCATCACCTTTTCAAGATTTTTTTTAAAGTTTCTTTTTTTTTTTTTAGCTTTAATATTTTTTTTTATTTAAGAAAGGATTAACAAAACCATAGGGTAGGAGGAGTACAACTCCATACAATTCCCACCACCCAATCTCCATATCCCACCCCCTCCCCTGATAGCTTTCCCATTTTCCATCTCTCTGGGAGCATGGACCCAGGGTCATTGTGGGTTGCAGAAGGTAGAAGGTCTGGCTTCTGTAATTGCTTCCCCGCTGAACATGGGCGTTGACTGGTCGGTCCATACTCCCAGTCTGCCTCTCTCTTTCCCTAGTAGGGTGTGTCTCTGGGGAAGCTGAGCTCCAGGACACATTGGTGGGGTTTTCAATCCAGAGAAGCCTGGAAGGCATCCTGATGGCATCTGGAACCTGGTGACTGAAAAGAGAGTTAACATAGGAAGCCAAACAAATTGTTGAGCAATCATGGACCCAAAGCTTGGAATAGTGGAGAGGAAGTGTTAGGGAGGTACTCACTGCAAACTCTAGTGTACTTCTGCTTTCAGGTATATATTTTGTTGTTTATAGATACGTGTGAAGATATGCTCTCTCTCACAGAAACTGGTGTATATCTAGGTTTTGGAACTTTGTTAGAAAGTGAACCACCTGAGATGAAATTAGAGTATACTATGAAAGGAAAGGTCTCACCCGAGTAATGAAGCTGAAGGGTTGTCATTCCACATGTGAAGTCTCTGGACTATGTAGCTATCAAGAACAATGAACCCACCTTCTCTGGCCCATCTTGGACAGAGCTAGAAGGAATTATGTTAAGTGAGCTAAGTCAGAAAGATAAAGATGAGTATGGGACGATCCCACTCATCAACAGAAGTTGAATAAGAAGATCTGAAAAGGAAACTAAAAGCAGGACCTGACCAAATTGTAAGTAGGGCACCAAAGTAAAAACCCTGTGGTAAGGGGTAGACATGCAGCTTCCTGGGCCAGTGAGGGGAGGGAGTGGGTGGGAGGGATGGGTCACAGTCTTTTGGCGGTGGGAATGGTGTTTATGTACACTCCTAGCAAAATGTAGACATATAAATCACTAGTTAATTAATTTGAGAGGGGTAAAATTAATTGTATGTCTCAAAGTGAATCTTTTTAATATATAGGCTGTGTAATTGATATGCAGACTCTCTCAAAAGCCTAGACCCAGTAGATCAGAAGCATCCAATAGCACAGCTATATACAAGATACTAGGTACTGTACAGCAAACCATAACAAAAGGACTTTTCAAAGTTAACCCAATTACCAAATAATGTGATGATAACATTAACTATCGATTGTCTTTTTGAACCCTAAGACAGCAGGAACCTCACATCTCCACTATAGAGCCCCTATTTCCCCCAGTCCTGGAACCCTTGGATAGGGCCCACTTTCCCGTATGCCTCTCCCAAACCATATCAAATAATATTGCATCTGCCGATCACAACCTAACCAACACAACGATTGCCACCTCAACATGCTTCACTTCAGACTGTGTCCAGAGACTTCACATGTGGAATGACAACCATTTAGCTTCATTAAAGTTTCTTTTTATCTTTATTTACTTATTGGATAAAGCCAGTAAGAAATCTAGAGGCAAGAAAGTGATAGAAAGGGAAAGAGATAGAGAGACACCTGCAGCCCTTCTTTACCACTTGTGAAGGTTTTCCTCTGTAGGTGGATTTCAGGGACTTGAACCCAGGTCCTTGCACACTGTAACATGTGCATTCAACTAGTTGTACCACCACTGGGCCCCCTCTTTCTCCTTTCCCAAATTTTAAATAAGTACACTTAAATACTTTGGAAACATGCATCTTTCCATATTATTTCCTGTAGAATTGTTTCATTATTTTCAGAATGGTAAATCATGGTATATATACTGCCGCTTTCAGTATCCATAAAAGAAAGGCATAATCAAATTCAGTACATTATAATGAAATATACAAAAACATCTCAACACTCCTTTCTAGGCAATTACCACCAAACAATCTGATTTTCTTTTCTCAAGGTAAAATATGGCAACATCTATTCCAGGTGTTTTTCTTTTTTAATTTCAAAGTGTAAGAATCTTGCAACTCATCATTCATTTGTCTTCTTTTGTGTTGAGAAGCCATGAACTTAGTGGAGTTTAAGATTTTTATTTTTATATATTTATTTATTTAATTTTTAAATTATATTTATTTATTTGATAGAAGCAGGCAGAAGTTGAGAGGAAAGGGGGAGATGGAGTAGCAAGACACCTGCAGCTCTGCTTCAACACTCGTAAAGCTGTCCTTCTGCAGGTGGGGACCAGGGGCTCAAACCTGGGTCCTTGCACACTGTAACATGTGCTCCCAGCCAGGTGCACCACCACCTGGCCTTTATTGATTGATTGATTGATTGATTGATTGCTATCTTTAATTTACCAAACACTACCAAGGGCCACCGCTTCCTTGCTTAGGGACTTATTAAGGTAGAGAGATTTAATATCTATGGTCAATGGAATTAATTTAGGAATGGATGTAGTTAAAGTTAAGACACTCATCAATAAACAAATATTTTCCTAAATTAATGAAACTGACCTCAGAAATGATACCATCTATACAATGAAACTCCAAATGTCCTCCAAACACAGTATGAGAAAGAGACATAGAGACATGGGTAGATCAGATAGATAGAAGAAAGTTATTTGTTTACGTGTGTGTGTGTGTGTGTGTGTGTGTGTGTGTGTGTTTCCAGGGTTATTACTGGGATTTGGTGCCTGCACTAAGAATTTATGGCTCCAGTGGCTCTTTTTTCTATTTTTTGGACAGAACAGACTGAAATTGAGAAGGAGGAATAAGAGAGAGAGAGAGGGAGAGAGACACCTGAAGAATTGTTTCACTGCTTGTGAAGAGATGCCCCTGCAGGTGGGGAACTGGAGGCTTGATTGAACCAGGATCCTTGCTTGGGTACTTGAGCTTCATATTTTGTGCTCTTAACCCAGTGTGCCACCACCCAGTCTCCAGATGTGACATGACTCACTAAATCAAGTCCACCTAAAAAGCTTACTTTCAAGTACTGAACATATGAGCTTACAAATATCTTTTGTTATTTTGGGAAGTTTGAGAAGAATTTTCTGTTATGGTAAATCAAAAACAACAACATACCCATACATGGGGTTAAGTAAGTTCTGTTTCACTCACTTCTCACTGTTGTTCTCTACATCAGGACTTTCTGTAGTGCTCAGATCACATCAGCCACTTTTTATTTCTTCACTGTTCTTTTCAAATGCTCATTTCCTACATATCTCCACCAACTCCCTGAACCTGATTAGCCTTATTCACAGATGGTTTCCGTTTATTTTAGTGCCCTGAACCATAGCCATAGACTATTACACTTTTGCATGTTCTAATACTCAGTAGACACATCTTATGGAGGCTCTGAGTTAGTTTCAGAATTGCAGCTGTCCATCTTGAATTTAAGTTGCCTTAAGTGACAGTTTTGTCTTTGTATTCCTTCTGCTATGTGCTGTTTTAAATGACTTTCAGAAAATATTATAAATGAATGGGACTTTAAGTGAGATAAATCCAGATCCTCTCTTAAATGATAATTAGGAAAATGGGGGCCTAGAAAGGTTAGGAAACTTGCCCCATATCATATAGCTGGTGATCTTGAGGAAGCATTATAGCTCAGGAATGCTGACTTCCAGACAAAACCTGCTTACTGACTCTGCTAATTTTCCTTTACTCCATTAAATATTTACATGGAGAACTCAACTGAATGAAACTGCCTCAAAAACCCCAATCTCCTCCTCTCCACCTCCTCACCTACCCACTCCCCCCCCCCCAAAAAAAAAGTAAAGACAGAAACAGTGCTGCTGTCATTTATCCACAGGACAAAAGTCTGGTAAAGTATTCTGACATGATCAAGATTCTCCCATCATTCACCAGATCAAGAACTATGGGGTCTGTCAGGTTGTCTGTCACAACAAGGAAGACCAGAGTGGTTAAGACTTTCAATTTGGACAGATCTAGTTTTAGGTGGATGATTTGAAATGAACTTTCTGAAAGAAAAAAAAAATTGGTCAAGGAATATCAAAGAGCATTCCAAAACCATCTGATCGTATACCAGTCTTTAACGCTAAAGCTGTCTAAATATTTCTATGCTACATAACTTGATTCTTCCATTTCTTGAGAACATTTGGACTTGGGAAAAAGTAATGATTAAGTCCTATGATTTCTTGGATCATACCCACTAACTGACAAGTTGCATCATTATTAGCTCCCTAATCTGGGCTAATGAGTTAATTCCCCAAGATTCAGTTTCCATTTTTGCAAACGGAGGATATGGATATAACTTATTTCATGGAATATGAAGGATATTGAAATAAGTTCACTTAGGAGAAATGCTTAAGTCAGCATTTTGAAAACACTTTCCTTAAATAAGTGATTGCTATTAATATCATCATAAATATTAACTTTATTTCAGGAAATATTAAAAAATAAATCTAGAAGAAAGAAAATAGGTGAATCCTAAGCAAAAAAAAAAAATGGAACACAAAATAAGATGTGGAAATAAGTAACAGAAAGGAGATATGAAAGTCACCTTTTTATTGATAAAAAGTGAAAACCAATATTTGTTTCAGGTAATATTTTTCCCAGCAGTGAGACTCTTCTCAATAAAATAAAGAAGACAATATTTTTGCCTCCATGTAGTTTACAGGAAATAAAAACATTAAATAAATTAATAAATATAACTAGAACTTGGCATAGACATCGTATTTAGTAATTAATGCATCCCTTTCTGTAGAAGGAAGATTTACAATAGTTTCCTATAAACTGAGATGGTATTATGCATATTTGCATACATTGTAAATTTACTTTTTCTGGTGTTCATTCCTTGTTTATTTTGTAGCAACTAAATTGCACATCTTAACACCATGTTTTGTATGAACAATGAACAAGTGTCTGTATCACTATGGAGTTCCTTATAGGGCTGGGGGTGGGAGGTAGGGATACAAAGGAACACTGGTTACTAAATCTGATGAGAATCAAACATCAATAGATGAGTGGCCTGGAAGCTTTGAGGGTGGGCTGGATGTGTTGGGAAGAATTTTACAGGAAAGGATCTCAATGGAAACCAGAATTTATTTTTCTCTTGTACATTTTCATCAGACTAATATAATTCTGAGATGCCATTTTATCTATGAATCTTCTTATTTGTGAAGGAGTTCAGCACAAAAATTCTGTAATCCCATATCTTCAGAGTACATGCTGGAGTTCAAACTCAGAGTCTCTTTACTCTGTGACATGGAGTGAGGCGAGGAAACTAGAGGAAATTGTCGGTAAGGGGAAACAAGAAATACACACTTAGTTCATGTAGACTGAGCAAAGCACAATCAGTGACTAGCAAGGTTACAGAACTCTGTCATTAGCAAGAATGGTGCATAGAGCTTTCTATTGTGCTGCAAACTCTTAGAATGCACTGAGACTCCTAGTTCATTTCCTTCTTTCTAGCTTTTCAGTTAAATTACTCCCACTTTTTTCTCACTCACTGCATCAGTTCTTTATAAAGGTGATATCAAAGAAAAATGGAGTCTACAATTTATTTGGAATAACACTATGCTTTTAGGCTTATGATAAGTGTTTGGACTAGAAAGACAGAAACACATGCAAAAAGAGAGAGAGAGAAAGAGAGAAAGAGAGAGAGAGAAGTACTTTAGTGGTCTGGGTCCACGTGTAGGTAGATTTCAGAGGCTGAATGATTGCACTGGAATTCGTGTCTGATTTCACAACTATGTACTACTATACATTTTTGTAGAAAGGGAGGATTTGTTCATATTCAAAAGTTTTCTAACAATAAATTATAAGAACATACTCAATAATTAAATGCTGATATTATAGACACAATAACACAATATCAACATGTCCTGTTTCTAAGCAAGTAGAAAGAAAAATAATTATACACATCAAATATATAAATAATAGCTAAGTAAAATACTCTATACAGATATTATAGTTGCCTATGAAATGTATATAGGAGTTAATGTTGCCCATTTGTAAAGCACAGAGAAAGATGCTGAGAAATTTAATCAAGATTATTCAGTTCAAGGATAAATTAACTGGGGTGCAAATATTCAATTTAGAGATTATTAATTTTTCCTTTCTTTTTAAATTTTTATTAGTGATTTAAGATTGTGGGATAAGAGGAATACAATTTCATACAATTACCAGCACTAGAGTTCTGAATCCTATCTCCTCCATGTTGGAAGAAGCTAGGAACTCTATTTTAGGTATATTTCAAGGGGCCATCACTTTACTAATTTTGTCTGAGCCTGACAGCTAACATGCAGGAGGGCTTAAAATATTGTCTGGGAAGATGGTGTCAGAGTTAGGAATAGGACTAGTAATTGACCTTGGAACTAGGTAGTGATAATAATGTCATACTCCTTTTTAAGTGCTACAATGCACCATCTCATTAAATCATTATATATCAATGAGCTAAGTATCTTAATTACCTCACCTTGCTGATGAAGAAACTTCAGTAGTGAGAGGTGGAATAACATGACAAAGATGCCACAGTAATCAGGGGAGAGGGTCACTCCCAAATATGGGAAAGTATATAAATACCATTAACTGTAAATCCCATCGATCTGGCCCTTGTCTGTTTATATTTAGCACAGAAGCCTGTGTAAACTCTGCATCCCTGTATATCTGAGCTCAAATTCCAAGGTCACAGCTAGGAACATTCTAGACTGCACTAATTTCAGGACCAGTCTACCTCAAGTAACGGAGTATTATGATCCAACCTCTCTTCAGAGAATGGGGCAATTTCTTCCACTATTATTCTGCATTGAGGGCAAAGTCCTATAGAGTCCCACAAGAGGGTTTATCATGTTGTTCCTGATGGAGATGACCAGTGATGGTGAAAAAAGGAATCTGTTAGAGGTCTAGGCCCATGATATCTATGTGGGAATCCGAGGATTCCTCGACTAGGGCCTTGGATGATGGGGTGGCCTGGTAGTGACCAAAAGGGCAATAGTTAAAATTTGCTAGTCTTTTGCCCTTATCCATCTTTTGTAGCTCTTACTTTATCTGACAGGGTTAACTTTAGAGTGATTGAGGGAAGTAAAATAGGAAGTAATCGAGGGTGGTATCTAGGGATTATTATTTTTAGGTATTTTATATTTTTAAGTTTTCAACGGATTCCACCTAGGTAAATATATATATATATATATATATATATATATATATATATATATATATATATATATATTATAAAAATGAAATAATCTCTGAATTACTAGTAGCATAAATAAAGAACATTATATCTTGACCTCAAATATCCTATGCTTTGCTATTTCTGTAGTGATATGCTATATTTTTAAATATTTTATTATTTATTTATTCCCTTTTGTTGCCCTTGTTTTATTGTTGTAGTTACTGTTGTTATTGATGTTGGATAGGACAGAGAGAAATGGAGAGAGGAGGGGAAGACAGGGGGGGGGAGAATGATAAGACACCTTCAGACCTGCTTCACCACCTGTGAAGCTGCTCCCCAGCAGGTGGGGAGCCAGGGGCTCAAACCGGGATCCTTAGCCGGTCCTTGTTCTTTGCACCATGTGTGCTTAAACCGTTGCACTACCGCCCAACTCACGATATGCTATATATTTTTACACTGAAACAGAGAGGCAGAGAAAGAGTGAAGGAGATCACATTCCTGAAGCTTTCTTCAATGTCTTCAATGTAGTGGGGGCTGGACTCAAATAGGGGTGGCACACATGGCAAAACAGTGCACTATCCAAGTGAGCTATATTGTATATTCACTATATTATGTATTATTAAAGTGACTACTACTAGTTTTTCTACAAAAACTGTGGTGTGACTACAAAGCTAATAGCTTCAGGATAGTGTTTAATTACAAGTATATCTCCCAAATAGTGAAATTTGTTAGGCTCTGAAACTTTGAAAGTACAAATCTGGACTAGGAGAACTTCTCCTATTCCAGGAGACATACAAGAGTGTATTGCAACAATAAATCAACCTAACTATTCAATACTCTATTCTCTACCATTTTAATTGCAGGCATTTGATGACTGTCCTTGAAATGGCATGGCTAGAGCCAAAATTTAATTGTGATATAAATGGAGGAATAACAACAGACTATCTGTCATGTTTATCATAGTCTGTTTATATCCAGACTAAGAAATTTATGTCCATTAGTTCATTTAATATTTAAAGTTTCCCATCAAAGTTGATCCTCTTATTCTGATTTTACAAATGAGAAATGATATTGAGAATTTTCCTGGCATGTTTCAGCACACACAGCTTATTTCAAGGTCACACAACAATTTTGAGACAGAATTATATACTTAAAAATCTATTTTTTGACAATTACAAATCCCAGGGACCTAAACCAATATAATGAAAAGTTAGCTGCTTTTTGTGCTTTGAAAGACTAACTTCCTTTGATTCTGTTTTTTTTCTTTATATTTTTTTTCATTTAAGAAAAATCTAAAATGCTAATTACAGTTATTTCAAAACATTGTTTTAGTTTTTTTTAATTAAGTGGGGTAATAAACACAAACTACCTGGACTATAGACATAGGTTTACAAAAAGTTATTCTTTTCCCATTTCTAAGTCATCAACCTTATCTCTCCTTGGTGTTATATACTGTCTCATCTCAATCATCCTTTCCCTGCTCTGCCCCCCTTGCTTGGGCACAGATGGCAGAGAGACCCAGTGACAGGGGCATCATTACCGCTAGCTGTGTGTCTGGGGTCAAGCAATTTCTTCATTATCTTTCCTTATTGCAAACAGCTTTTGTAAGAGAAAGGGTCCATTAGTAAATATTGATGCTGGCAGGCAGGGCGTGCAAGCTGTCAAACAGCTGAGATGAGGGATTGTCAGTTCAGCAGCAAGAACATGAAAGCTAGTTTAAAAGGAAGATTGAATAAAAGAATAAGGTAACTAAAGGAACAAGCAAACAGTCATCAATGATGAACAAAGACAGAAAATTTTAACAAGTGTGATGCTTCATGAGAGTACAAACTCGAATACAGAATTCAGTTTACATTAGTTGGTAAACAAAAAATAATTAAGAAGCTGAAAATAACACATTACAACTAAAATGTACAATGTGTTGGGAATGAAATATGAGTGAGATACAAACATTATTTTCAAGAAATATACAGACCAATACAATACTACAGTGTGGCTGTTGAAAATAGTTTTTGTATTCAGAAATATTTGGATATAAAAGGAAATTAGTTGTATGACCTTGAATTTCTCATATGAATCTCAATTTTCTCTGTATGATGGAAATTATAATGCCAACACCATAGAACTGATGTGAGGGTTTGGAAAGCATGTGACATTGTCTCTATCACATTGCACATGCCCTTGGAATCACCGATTCTAAAGAGCGATAATATATTATCACATAGAATATAAGAGTAGAAATTCTAGAAATGAAATGATAGTTTTTGCTATGATCTTAGAGTTAAGAAAAAAAACATAACATGTTTTTTTGGACTAGGCATTAGAAAGAGAAGTGAAAGAATTTAGGCTGTTTATTTAGAAAGGGCTTGTATATCTCATGTTAATTTTATGATTATTTGTTATAACCAAGGAAACAAAGGTGGAGAGGTGGAAAATCTTTTAGAATCAGAGACAAGTGAGGAGGAGGGGTTGGTTCATTTGTTTTTAAATATAAAGTGTGGAGATAAACGTTGTTGGAGATAAGACTGAAAATGAGAACAAAACAAACAATAACAACAAAATATTAGAATCCTGTACTTTAAGGGTTTTTAAAATCTAAGTCAATATCTAGTGATATGGCTGTCATTGAAGGTTTTCTTGAAATGGATGGGAGTATCATGGGTTCTTTTTTCAGAGTACAATCCTATATTTAAGGTAAATTTGCATAGATTGATGTTTAAAAGTACTAGTCCTGATTTTCCTGAATCTACTTCTGAATCTCAGATTACTGTGGCATCTTTGTCATGTTATTCCACCTCTCACTACTGAAGTTTCTTCATCAGCAAGGTGAGGTAATTAAGATATTTAGCTCATTGATATATAATGATTTAATGAGATGGTGCATTGTATCACTTAAAAGGGAGTTTGACCTTATTATCACCACCTAATTCCGAGGTCAATTACTCGGCAATGCTCACTATTGCAAATTAAAGGGTTGACCTGCATGGTTTGTTGGTGATGATATTGCTTTCATTTTTTCTCCTGCAAGGGATAACCTTCATAAAATTTCTTTTTTGACAATGGATATTACCATACCACAATCCCTTATATAAACAATTATGACTTAAGATTTAGTGGCTTCAGTAGGACTCCAATGGAGCCTACATAATAAGAGTGATAGATCAGCTGGGACATTGTGTGGAAGATCATGCTGAGAAATTAGATCCAGGGTGGTCAAAGGCAGGAATCAGAGCTCAGGGAAAGTCTTCCAATAAAATCAGTGGTTAGTTTGCCAGAAGAGAAGGAACATTGTCATTTCAAGTTTGGCTCAACTAGCCATGAATTTCCCTGTTGGTCTGTCCTAACTGTGTCTAGACTAGACTTTGTTGCATAATCTTGCAATGTTTAGCTCCAAGCTACTGGTTCTTTACTGATTCTCTCACACTTTTCATCAAACCAGCCTCTTGTATAACCAAATCATGCATTCTAGATGAAAACCAAACATTATATTTCTAAAGTTCCTTTTGCAGTACTGAATGGAGTTTCATAACAGCTTTGAGTAGAATATATAGGCCCTTCCTTGCAAGGAAATATACACTAGAAAAAGAAAACTTGCTCCAGGTCAAATATCCAGTTAAAATGGAAGCACTACCCTGGCACTCTTTGGTGGTCTGACTACCTGTACGAGGTTCTATTCCTGGCTTGAGACTACTTATCTGCCTAGAGATAGGAAAATCTAATAGAATTGTATGCAGACCCAACATACAGGAATGTGACTTCCAAGCCCAAATTTTACTCCTTATGAGACACTTCTCAAGAATTTGAATAGGTTTTCAATATGTGTCATTACACTTCATATCACACAGAAAAATGATAGACTGCTAGTCTTTCTTCTAAAGTTATACAGCTATAGTTAAGAACAGACTGGGAAATAGAGCCTATACAATATCTTAGAAAGATTGCGAGTACTTAATGGGGAGAAGAGAAGGTGCGTGAGTAACTTAATAATAATCTTCAAGGGTTATTAAAAGACCAGCTTTTAATCATTTCCACCTGGCATCGTATGGAAGAAATTGCTGTGATGAGAATTTAGTTGCAGTATTACAAAGTTTTTCTTTTTCTTTAACTTAAAGGTTCATTAAACACCAAAGCATGTTACTAAGCAAAATTGCGAACTGCTCCTCCTAGCCACCCCCCTCAAGAATATCCCAGAATTGGGTATATTTGATTACCAGTAGCACTCAAACATTCTTTCGTGGATCATTAACATCAATTCACTTGATAATTTCTTATAACAGATTTTGGGAACCCTCTGTAGACCTACCAGGTCACAGTCTTGGATTAGGAACAAGATTCAAAATATTTTAGCAATATTCAAGGCAAGTCTCATGCACAGCCACATTTGCAAAACCCATGTGTACATAGAATCAGTACAATCAACACAACAAGAATATATTTAGTACACGATTGCTGATCCTTCCACTACTGTTAGCCTCAGGGAATAGCAATACTAACAGAATGTAGTACAATCTTTGTTCTTGTGAAGCTTCCTATAAAGTAATTAAGGACTAATGATGGATTGGACTAGCTATTTTGTCCTTAACATACTATGAATTGGGGAATATTTCTTAATTATTTAGGCTTGAATTCCTAAATTATATAATTAGGTTGTTAACAAAACCAGTTATTTTGAATTTTTTAATAATAAAATATATAATAAAGTTTACATTTATTTGAAAGAGAACTAAATACTAGCTAAAGAAGTGTAAGAAACATTGAGATAGGTCAATATATGCAAAGGAAACTTATAAGGGAACATAGGCTTACAACTGGCATTACAAGGTGAGTATGGGATTGGGGAGCCAGCATGATGACTATGAAAACTGGCTTTCATGCCTGAGGCTCTGAGCTCCCAGATTCAATCCACAACACCACCATAAGATAGAGCTGAGCAGTACAGCTCTACTAAAAATCAATAATAAAAAAAAAGTAAGAAGTATATGATAGAATAATAGAAAACTATATTCATAAGCACATATGAGGAAAGGATCCTAGTTTTTCAGTACAACAGTTCTATTGTAATTTTTTGTACTTATTGTACAACAGTTCTATTATTTTTTTCAGTACAATACATTATATTATTTATTACAGAATACCATTTTACATTTATAATGTCTTATGTTGTGAAAACATGATAATTTTTTGAGGTTTAACTATATGTCAGCATTTCCTGGAAACTTACCTGTCTAGAGCCCTGCCCCACTATGGGAATATAGAAGCAAGCTGGGGGTGTTGGTCTGCTTCTAAGACCACTTCTGTTGCATTGCTTGACTCTGTGGTTTATTTACATAATCATTGTTTTCATTGGTTTAATCCCCACTGGTTCGCACACTTTTTCCTTCTCCCCACCACCTATCCTACGTACATCCTCTTCTGACCTCATACTTCCGCCTCAGGAGATATATAGGACAAGATTGTGATTAGAGATAGCTAGATCACACTGCATTCCTCATCAATAAAGACTGAACTGTGTCCCACTCAGCCATGAGTCCCTGGTCATCTCTCTCTCGCCTGCAAAGCTAGCCCAGCAACTGGTGCCCCGAACTGGGACCGGCAAATGGCTCCCAATGTGGGGCATGAACCTCAGCTCCACACATAAGCAGCAGACCTAAGAAGACCAGATAAGTAAAGCTGCTTGGCTACCCATCTGTCATGGCCTGCCTTTCTACTTATGAAGAGGTTTCCCAAAGCCTCTACTCTTTCTTCATGAGACAGTTTCTCTGACTTTGGAACATTTTGCTCCGGGCCACACTTTGGTTTCTTTTTTTTTTTTTTTTTCACACTTTGGTTTCTTATGACTGTGATCGTAGAGCTTGGGAGATGCACAGAGATTTACCCTGGGAATTTCTGGACTTCCTCTCTCATGTTTCCTGCAAAAAAGGACTACTCTAATTTGAAGAGCATTCTCCAGTACCCTGGTAGTCCCAAAGAATGGAGACATGTGATTAGTTCTACTCTGCTGATTCGATTCTTTCTTCTATGGGAAGATGTTCTTGGGGATGGATGCCTGCAATCCTGCAGGAACAGTCAGAAGCACCCTAAATGGAATTTTGAGGAGCTTTATGGACTAGGACGCCCTCTGGGGACTCATGATGATACATTGTTAGTTCTGAATAATCTGGTTCAAGGTGAAAGAAGCAAAAACTGCCTACCACTTTTCTCTCAATTCCCCCCTCATTGTTCTCTCTGAATATCTTAAGTTTGCTGTCTGCTTTCAGTTGTGTTTTGTAAGAGAGTGATTTGAATGACTACATTTTTGTATGACATTGACTTTGAAAAAATGCTGGACACAGCCATGATTTCTAGAGACATCCAGAAACAATCCAAAAAATTGTTTTTTCCTCTTTTGATTTTTTTACGTCTTGGTATAAATCTGAAAAGTTTAATCCTGAAAACTGTATGAGTTATGGGTGAGATAGATAGTGCAATGATTATGCTAATGATTCTCATGCTTGAGGCTTCTAACCATGGTTCTTCTATTGAGCTTATACTGTTTAAACAACCTTGAAATCATACTAGAAAGGACGTCCAAAATTATAAAGGTACCTAAACCAATTATAATGGAGTTATAAATTATAGTAAACGTCTAATCTGCTACAAGTTTTGCTTCACAAGTAAGTGAATTACAGTTGTCAAGTATTCACATGAAAAAACATCTGTTCAAATGGAATCCCTGGAAATCCATTTGGACCCCTGTTCTCTGACATCACCCACAAGATGGCACGGCTACAGCAGCCCCCCTGAAACCAATGATGTGACCTGGCACGACCTGAAGAAACTGATTCACAGACTCCAAAGATCACTCTTTACAGAAAAGCAGAATTACAGTGGTGACCTTCCCCATTGAGGCAGACATGCAGTGTTTCATCCCCTGGCATTTCATCCGTGTTCATCTGTTTTGGACTGACACTTCTATTGGACTTACTGGTACACTTCTTGGACACTTTACACAACTTTACAGCAGCTTCCCTTTACACTGCTGGGTTTCTCAAAGACTGACCGCAGCAGTCCATGGACTTTGCAGCCAGAGTCTTGGGACTCTATAGGCCACATTCCCTAGCCTGCAGGCCCTGCCCCCAGAGGTAGGAAATTCCCATTCCTTACTAGGTCATGCCCACAGAGGCAGGAAAATCCCTTTAAGGCATGAAACGTCCCCAAAGGCAAGAGATGCCCACAGAGGCAGGAAACGCCCTTTCAACTACTAGGCCCTGCTCTTTGAGGCAGGAAACGCCCCCTCAGGCCTCCCATTGGCATCACACTGGTTCTTGCTGCTCTCCTACTTGTTCCTTCTTGTCTTGTGCCAGTTCTTTTGAAAATCTCTCATGCCCGTGAAGCTAGCCTGGCATGGGGGTATGAATAAAACTGCCAGTGCCCAATTCCAGTGGAGAAAAAAAGAATCCAGAACTCCACCTTCTGCACTGAAAAAGAATTTGTTCCATACTCCCATAGGGATAAACAGGGAAGCTGACAATGGAGGAGATGGGACATAGAACTCTGGATTTACACCTCTATTATCTTACAATCTTATAAGGTTCCAGGAAGCGTTGGTGAAGTCATCTGCCCAGAGAATTCAGGATGGAATCATGATATTATCTACAACTTGGTGGCTGAAATTCATTAAGTCCATGACCATGTCTTCTGGAAGTCTGTTGTGTATATATACCATTGTTTTTAGCCAGTCATCTGTTGTTGGATATCTGGTCTGCTTCCAGTTTTTATCTTTTATAAATTGTGCTCCTCAGCTGGTTAAGCGCAGGTGGTGCAAAGCACAAGGACCGGCATAAGAATCCCAGTTCGAGCCCCAGCTCCCCACGTGCAGGGGAGTTGCTTCACAGGTGGTGAAGCAGGTCTGCAGGTGTCTATCTTTCTCTCCTCCTCTCTGTCTTCCCCTCCTCTCTCCATTTCTCTCTGTCCTATCCAACAATGACAACAACAACAATAACTACAACAATAAAATAACAAGGGCAACAAAGGGAATAAATAAATAAAATAAATATTTTAAAAAAATAAATAAATTGTGCTCCTATGAACATAAGTATACATAGATCTCTTCTGATAAATTCTTTTGTTTCCTTTGGGTAAGTCCAGATGAGAGAAACTGATGGGTCATGGTATAGGACTATTTCTAGTGTTTTAAGAAATATCCAGACTGTTTTCTGTACACTGGATCAATGTATAAACCTTCCAGCAGTGCATAAGTGTCCCTCTTTCCCCCTGCACAACCTCTCCAACACTGGTTGTTACTGTTTTTTCTAATGTAAGATGTTTTCACAGAAATAAAGTGATATACAATTATTGTCTTTATCAAATCATATTTATTTTTATGGATGACACATATTAATAGGGTTTTCAGTAGTAACATCTTGTACTTGAATGGCAATTAAACATAATTTCAAATTTTAGTCCCATCTAAAGATTTTTGTAACTAAGTGGAAGACATTTCTCCTTTTCTTTCTTTATTTTTTATTAGGAGGTTAATAGCTTATAGCACAGTTGTTGGTACATGGGCACAATTTCTACTTTTACCAAGACAGGTGTCTACAAAACATTCTTACCCACAAATTAGGTCCATCATAATGTACCAGGACCTGAAAGCCACCTAGATTATGAACCTCTTCTCTATCCTCCTTCTTCAGAATCCTTTACTCTGTTACAATACACCAAAACTTGTCCAACATTTACTTTGTGTTTCCCCTTTCTGTTCTTAGTTTTTAAGTTCTGCCCATGAATGAGACCATCCCATATTTATTTATTTTCTTTTTGGATTATTCTACTTAAAATTTTAAATTTGGATTATTTTACTTAATAATTCATTCTGTTTCCATCCAAAATTAAGTGAGGAAGGTGACATCACCAATTTTAGTAGCTGAGTAGTATTCCAGTTGAGAGTTGTTTGACTTATCTATAGAAATGAATTGTTTATGTGAAATACCTAATACAAAGCCCATATAATTTGTCACTGATCAAGTGTATCTTCTGAGATGCAATTATAAATAATTTTCTCATCTTTTATGTTGCAATTGTAAGTTTACTCCATTAAACAAGTATTTAATCAACTCTGATCTCTACCAACAAAATTCTAAGATGTATAACTCTTCCTCAATTTAATAATTAATATGTCCAGTCTCATGTAATCATCATAACTTGGATATTGCTGTAAAATAAAGCATATTTTAATCTTCTAGACCTGAAACAGTCTTACACTTTGTAGGGGCAAAAGATTATCAATTTTTAATATCTGATTGTCTTCATGTTGGCTTCAAATCCTCTGTAGCTAGAACAAAGTTTACTAGGAGAGGGAGTACAGCAAGTAGGAAATTCCGAGGATCACTTTACCATTTTATGCAGAGCCATTGATCAGTCTGAGGGTTTTTGCATGCAAGGTATGCACTCTACTATAAAGTCATATCCCTGACTTCAATTTCACACTTTTTAGCATTTCTGTGGTCCTTATGCTCACCCACACAGTTTTTAGACAATTCTAGACATCTTAAGTCTAGTGTTTTTATGGTATGGACCATATTAATTTTAAATTATAGACCTTCATATCTTTGGTCTACCAAAAAGAGACCCAGACCATAATTTTTCCAGACCATAATTTTCAACTCTGAGAATCTAGATTATTTTATTCAGGCTATTGCCTAAAAAGTGTCTCTGATATGATCCAAATATTAGATAGCAAGAGGGAGATTCAATATAATCTTTCAAGTGGTTTCCCTAAATACTTAACCATTCTGTAAAATGGAAACCTTTCCCAGTGATACACTGGAGAATGTGAAATATTAATCACATGAAAAACAATTTTTCTTTCTTTTTTTAAAATTTCCTTATTAAGGTGTTAATGATTTATAATCAAAAGTAAGATAGAATAGTTTGTACATGGGTAACATTTCCCAATTTTCCACATAACTATTCCATCCCCACTAGGTCCTCCTCTGTCATCATGTTCCAAGAACTGAAGTCTCCACACCACCCATGTTTCTTTTGTGGAATACTTATTTTCTTTTTTTTAAAGTAGAGACAGAGAGGGAGAAAGTGAAAGAAACCATAGAACAGAAGCTTCTGCAATACTCTGAGGGCTGGGCTAGAGTCATATTGTGCACACAATAAAAAAAAAGTACACTGGAAGGGGAGGCAAGATGGTGATGGGAAGGTAGCTGTACCAGTATGATCTCTGACAACAACTGCTAGAAAGCCTTAGAAATCCTGGCCTTCAGTGGGACAAACGAGGCATCCTAAACAAATGAAAACAACTTTGGAGGAAAGGAATAGCAGTATTAGGGAAACAACAGATAAGACCCTCAAGGAAAATACTAACTACCTTGAGGCAATTAGAAAATTGAAAGCTGAAATAGCTGAAATGAAGAAAGCATCTGTGGGAAGGGAAAGCAAACTAGCATAAGCAAAAAACAGAATTAGCCAGAAAGAGGACGAGCTAGAGAAAACTAAGAAAGAGGTGAAAGAGCTCAAAAAGAGATTAAGAGACACTGAAAACAACAGCAGAGACATATGGGATGATCTCAAAAGAAGTAACATTCACATAATTGGCCTGCCAGAGGAAGAAAGAGAGGAAGGGGAAGCAAACATTTTAGAGGAAATAATGGAAGAAAATTCCAGACCTGAACAACAGAAAGGACATTAAGATACAAGAGGCTCAGAGAGTCCCAAACAGAATCAACCCAGACCTGAAGACACAAAGACACATCATAGTCACAATGAAAAGAAGTAAGGGTAAAGAAAATATCCTAAAGACTGCAAGAGAAAAACAAAAAATCACATACAGGGGAAAACCGATAAGACTATCAGAAGACTTCTCCACCCAAACTCTAAAGGCCAGAAGAGAATGGCAAGATATCTATGGAGCCCTGAATGAAAAAGGGTTTCAACCAAGGATAATACATCCTGCTAGACTTTCATTCAAACTAGATGGAGCCATCAAAACCTCCTCAGAGAAACAATAGTTAAAGGAAGCAACTGTCATCAAACCCTCTCTGAAAGAGGTTCTAAAAGACCTCTTATAAACAAGAGCATCACCATAATACTTGCAACATGTCAGAACAAATAAAACTTCTTGAACAATGGCACTACAACACATTAAATGCATATTATCAATAAATGTCAATGGCTTAAACTCACCCATCAAAAGGCACAGAGTGGGAAGATGGATCAGAAAACATAACCCTACCATATGCTACTTTCAAGAATCCCACTTGACCCAACAAGATAAACACAGACTTAGTGAAGGATGGGAAACTATCCTACAGGCTAATGGACCACAAAAACAGGCAGGAACAACCATTCTTATCTCTGACACAACAGATTTTAAATTAAATAAAGTAATAAAAGATAGGCAAGGTCATTACATAATTATTAGAGGATCAATCAGCCAAGAATACTTAACAATTATTAACATGCACACAATGAAGGAACATCTAAATAAATCAAGTACCTACTAGGAACTTCAAAAATACATCAATAGTAATACAATAATAGTGGGAGAATTTAACACCGCACTCTCACACTTAAGAGATCAACAAAACACAGAATCAACAAAGTAACAAGAGAATTAAATGAAGAGAGGGATAGACTAGACCTCTTGGACATTTTCAGAGATCTTTAAACCCCAAAATTGGAATACACATTCCTCTCAAATCCACACAACACATACTCAAAGATAGCCCACATTTTAGGACACAAAGACAGCATCAACAAATTCAAGATCATTGAAATCATCCCAAGTATCTTCTCAGACCACAATGGAGTAAAGCTACCATTTAACAACAAACAGAATTTGGAAACTAAACAACAAACTGCTTAAGAACCACTGGGTCAGAGAGACACTCAAGCAGGAAATTCAAATGTTCCTGGAAACTAATGAAAATGAAGACACAACCTATCAAAATATTTGGGACACAGCTAAAGCAGTACTGAGAGGGAAACTCATAACCATACAATCACATATTAAACAACAAGAAAAAACCCAAATAAACAACCTTACTGCACACCTTAAGGACTTAGAAGAAGAGGAACGAAGGAACCCTAAAGCAACCAAAAGGACAGAAATCACTAAAATTAGAGCAGAAATAAACAACATCGAAAATAAGAGAACCATACAAAAGATCAGTAAAGCCAATTTTCAAAAGTTCTTTGAAAATTTAAAAAATATTGACAAACCCCTAGCCAGACTCCCTAAACAAAAAAGGGAGAAGACTCAAATTCATCAAATTGTAAATGATAGTGGATATATCACAACTGACACCACAGAAGTCCAGAAAATCATGCAAAACTTCTATGAAGAACTATACGCCTCCAAGCTAGAAAATCTGGAAGAAATGAAAGAATTCCTAGAAGCATATGCCCTTCCAAAACTGAACCAAGAAGAACTACAAAACTTAAATGTACCAATCACAAAGAAATTGAAACTGTTACTAAGAATCTCCCCAAAAACAAAATTCCTGGACCAGATGTCTTCACAAACGAATTCTACAAAATTTTCAGGAAACAGTTAGTACCCATACTTCCAAAGCTTTTCCATAAGATTGAAGAAACAGGAACACTCCCTTCCATCTTCTATGAAGCCAACATCACCCTGATACCAAAAGATAATAGAGACACAAGAAAAAAGGAAAACTACAGACAAATATCTCTGATGAACATAGATGCCAAAATATTAAACAGGATCTTGGCCAACCGGATACAGCAACATATCAAAAAGATTGTTTATCATGACCAAGTGGGATTCATCCCAGGAATGCAAGGCTGGTTCAACATACGTAAGTCTATCAATGTCATTCACCACATCAATAAAAGCAAAGCCAAAAACCACATGATTATCTCAATAGATGAAGAGAAAGCCTTTGACAACATCTAACAACCATTCATGCTCAAAACTCTACAAAAAATGGGAATAGATAGGAAATTTCTCAAGATAGTGGAATCCATATATAGCAAACCTACAGCCAACATCATACTCAATGAACAGAAGCAGAAAGCATTTCCCCTCAGATCAGGGACTAGACAGAGATGTCCACTGTCACCATTACTCTTCAACATAGTATTGGAAGTTCTTGCCATAGCAATCAGGCAAGAGAAAGAAATCAAAGGAATACAGATTGGAAGGGAAGAAGTCAAGGTATTTGCAAATTATATGATAGTATACATAGGAAAACGTAAAGAATCCAGTAGAAAACTACTGGAAGTTATTAGGCAATATAGCAAAGAGTCAGGCTACAAAATCAATGTACAAAAATCAATGGCATTTCTCTATGCAAACACTAAAACTGAAGAAGACATCCAGAAATCACTCCCATTCACTGTTGCAACAAAATCAATAAAATACCTAGAAATAAGCTGACCAGAGAAGTGAGAGACTTGTGTACTGAAAACTATGAGTTACTCTTCATGGAAATAGAAACTGATACAAAGAAATGGAAGACATCCCATGCTCATGGATTGGAAGAATAAATATCATCAAAATGAATATTCTCCCCACAGCCATATACAAATTTAATGTGATACCCATCAAAGTTCCACCAAGCTTCTTTAAGAAAATAGAACAAAAACAACAATCATTTATCTGGAACCAGAAAACACCTAGAATTTCCAAAACCATCTTGAGGAAAAGAAACAGAAATGGAGGCATTACATTCCCAGATCTCAAACTACATTATAAGGCCATCATCATCAAAACAGCATGGAACTGGAACAAAAATAGGCGCACAGACCAGTGGAACAGAATTGAAAGCCCAGACTAAACCCCCACACCTATAGACATCTAATCTTTGATAAGGGGGCCCAAAGTATTAAATGGAAGAAGGAGGCTCTCTTCAATAAATGGTGCTGGGAAAACTGGGTTGTAACATACGGAAGAATTAAATTGAACCACCTTATCTCACCAGAAACAAAATCAACTCAAATGGATAAAAGACCTGGTTGTCAGACCAGAAACTATCAAATACTTAGAGGAAACATGGGTGAAACACTTTCCCACCTAAACCTCAAGGACATCTTTGATGAAACAAACCCAATTCCTTGGAAGACTAAAGCAGAAACAAACCAATGGGACTACATCAAATTGAAAAGCTTCTGCACAGCCAAAGAAAATATCACACAAAGAGACTCCTCACAGAATGGGAGAATATCTTCACATGCCAAACATCAGACTATTACCAAATATACAAAGAACTCAACAAACTTAGCACCAAAAAAGCAAATGACCCCATCCAAAAATGGGCAGATGATATGAACAAAACATTCACTTCAGAAGAGATCCAAAAGGCTAACAAACATATGAAAAACTGCTCCAGGTCACTGATTGTCATAGGAATGCAAATAAAGACAACATTCAGATACCACCTCACTCCTGTGAGAATGGCATACATCAAAAATGACAGCAGCAACAAATGTTGGAGAGTCTGTGGGGATAGAGGAACCCTTCTGCACTGCTGGTGGGAATGTAAGTTGGTCCAGCCTCTGGAGAGAAGCCTGGAGAACTCTCACAATGCTAGACATAGACCTTCCATATGACCCAGTAATTCCTCTCCTGGGGATATACCCCTAGGATTCCATAAAGCCCAACCCAAAAGATATGTGTACATCTATGTTCATAGCAGCACAATTCATAATCGCTAAAACCTGGAAGGAACACAGATGCCCAACAGCAAATAAGTGGCTGAGAAAGCTGTGGTACATATACACAATGGAATACTATGCAGCTATTAAGAACAATGAGCCCACCTTATCTGACCCATCTTGGACAGAGCTAGAAGGAATTATGTTAAGTCAGCTAAGTCAGAAAGATAAAGATGAATATGGTATGATCCCACTCATCAACAGAAGTTGAGAAAGAAGAACAGAAAGGGAAACTAAAAGCAGTATCTGATTAAATCAAGAGCAGGGCACCAATGTAAAAACCCTGTGGTGAAGGAGAGGGTGGCCATTGGTGCGACGGGGTTCGGGTGGGGTGGGCAACAGGGGTGGGGGTGGGGATGGGACACAGTCTTTTGGTGGTGGGAATGGTGTTTATGTACATTCCTATTAAAGTGTAAACATATAAACTACTAATTAATATAAAAGGGGGAAAATTGATCATATGTCTAGAACTTCTTAAAACACAAACTGAGTCTTTTTAATACATAGGATGTCTTTGATATGTTGATTCTCTCAAAAGCCTAGACCAGGGAGAACATTAGTACAGCTATATACAAGATGCTGGTTATTATACCCCCAAACCCTATCAAATGGACTTTCCAAAGTTAACCCAATCACCAAATAATGTGATGATAACAATAGCTATCCATTGTCTTCCTGAACCCTAAGACAACAGGAACCTCACATTTCAACTATAGAGCCTATATTTCCCCCAGTCCTGGAACTTTAGGGTGGGGCCCACTTTCCTACATGCTGCTCTCAATTCAAATCTAATACTATTGTATCCACAGATCGCAACCTAATCAACGCAACGAGTGCCACCACTTCAGACTGTGTCCAGAGACTTCAGGTGTGGAATGACAACCCTTCAGATTCATCACTCAGGTGAGACCTTTCCTTTCATAGTATTCTTCCCAATAAAGTATAAAGTATATAATCCAGGTACCCTGAGATAGAGCATAAGTTCACAAGTGCCCATAAACTAGGGAAAAATATATACCTGAAAGCAAAAGTACACAAGAGCATGCAGGAATACCCCCAACACCTCGTCTGCACTATTCCAGCCTTTGGGTCCATGATTGTTCAATAATTTGTTTGGCTTTGTATATTAAATCTCTTTTCAGCCACCAGGTTCTGGATGCCAGCAAGATGCTGACCAGACTTCCCTGGACAGAGGACCCTATAGATGTGTACTGGAGCTCCACTTCCCCAGAGCCCCACTATACTAGGGAAAGAGAGAGGCAGACTGGGAGTATGGATCAACCAGTCAACACCCATGTTCAGCGGAGAAGCAATTAGAGAAGCCAGATCTTCCACCCTCTACAACCCACAGTGACCCTGGATCAATACTCCCAGAGAGATAGAGATTGGGAAGACTATCAGGGGATGGGATGGAATATGGAGATCGGGTAATGAGAATTGTGGAACTGTACCCCTCTTATTCTATGGTTTTGTTATTGTCTCCTTTCTTTAAAAAACAAACAAACAAAAAAACAATACACTAAGCTATTTGTTGGCCCTATGCAGTATAATACACAAAATTCTGTCTTTGCTCTTCACTTGATGATTTTGTTATACACAAAATGAGATGTAAGTGTTGAAAAGGTGTCATATTATCACTCACTATTTTGAAATGTTTTCTTCTTGCTTTAGAATCTCATTTTTAGAAATCATTTCAGCCAAATTTTCCATCCAAACACTATTTAGCATATATACAGTTAATAATGTAATATCTCAGGGGTTCCCGGAAGATGACGGACTGAGAAGTGGCTAGTGGTATGAGCTCTGATCACATCTTCTGGAAACGGTAGGATTTTCTGCCTTTAGCAAGCCAGTCAATAAGGGGTCCTAGCGGTGACACCAAGAAGGTGGCTATAACTTAATTTGGGTTAAGAATTAGAGTAAAGGTGGCGCGGACTAGCGGGAGGCTGCTCCAGACTTCCCAGACGGCGGCAGGCAAGGTGGGTGCGCCGGGCACTGTCCTCCGCCCAGGAAGGCGGCTCCTCCGCCGGTTGCAGAGCGCTGGTGGGCGACCAGCAGAGGACAGGGAGGGAGCAATGTAGCTTGGGGGCTTTCTCTTGGGAGTCTCCGGGGACCACCGCGACCCTGAGGGCGGATCTGAAGACTTCTTGAGTAGAGCTCTCATTGGATCAAAGGACTTGGAGCTAGTTTTCATTTTCGAGAAATCCTTTAAAAAAGTCTGGAGGGGGGGGTTTCCCAGAAGATGGCAGACTGAGAAGCTTCTAGAGGCTGAGCTCCAGCCACATCTCCTGGAAACGGTAGGATTTTCTGCCTTTAGCAGGCCAGCCAATAAGGGGTCCTAGTGGTGACACCAGGAGGTGAATATAACTTAATTTGGGTTAAGAATTAGAGTAGGGAAAAAAGGGGAAAAATTTTTTTTCTTCCTTTTAATTTTCAAGCATACCTCCTTCCCACCACCACCCCCCATAGCAGCCCCTTGGGACCAGCTCCTAGCAGGATCCCCCACACCACCAAACACGGGGCTTTTTTGAATTCACTGATACACATTTGGGAATTTCCTTTCACTGCTCTTTAATTACAACTCTTTTTCTTATCTTCAACCTTTTCCCTCTCTTTTTTCTCTCTCTCTTTTTAAATCTTGTCATACACTTCTTCCTTCCTTCTTCTTAGCCATTCTGAATTTGTGAATTATTTTGGGGAAGAAATCTGAATCAGAGTGGACTCTCTATGTGTGTATCTCTGCTCTAGTTCTCTTTCCCCTCTTGTTACCCCTAGAATATACAGTGGATAGTAGATTTGCATAACTGTCTATTCTTGCTATCCTTTCTTTCTTTTCTCTTTCCTCACTGGGATTTGGTTACTACTTTTTCACAGACTGGAGAAATTGTTTTGGTAACTGGTAAGGATTAAACTACTTCAATACTTACTTCAGTTGCTACTGTAATTCCTGAGGTTAGTGAGTGCAATTGTCATAAAGGTATTTAGTACAGTGTTACTTGTACTCAAGACACAACAATTGAGGAACAACAGAGCATAAAAAAAGAAACACATAAATTAAAAAATGGGTAGATCAAAAACAAATAAAACTGCTATTCCAATGAATGAAGACAAGAGCCCAGAAGAAACTACAAATCAGCCAGAAGTAACCATAGAAGAGAAAAGTATGCAAGCAATAATAAACTTATTAATCACAGAAATGAAAACAACATTGGAGAAAAGGAATGGCAGTATTAGGGACACAACAGTAGAGACCCCCGAGGAAAATACTGATTATCTTGAGGCAATTAGAGAACTGAAAGCTGAAATAGCTTTAATGAAGAAAGAAGCTGAGGCAAGGGAAAGCAGACTAACGGAAGCAGAAAACAGAATGAGTCAGACAGAGGATGAGTTAGAGAAAATGAAGAATGAGGTGAAAGAGCTTAAAAAGAGATTGAGAGACACTGAAAACAACAACAGAGACATATGGGATGATCTCAAAAGAAGTAACATTCACATAATTGGCCTGCCAGAGGAATAAAGAGAGAAAGGGGAAGCAAACATTCTAGAGGAAATAATAGAAGAAAACTTCCCAGACCTGAATAACAGAAAATATATCAAGATTCAAGAGGCCCAGAGAGTACCAAACAGAATCAACCCAGACCTGAAGACACCAAGACACATCATAGTCACAATGAGAAGAAGTAAGGATAAAGAAAGGATCCTAAAGGCTGCAAGAGAGAAAGAAAAAGTCACATACAAGGGAAAACCCATAAGATTATCTGCAGACTTCTCCACTCAAACTCTAAAAGCCAGAAGGGAGTGGCAAGATATCTATCGAGCCCTGAATGAAAAAGGGTTTCAACCAAGGATAATATATCCTGCTAGACTTTCATTCAAACTAGATGGAGGGATCAAAACCTTCTTAGATAAACAACAGTTAAAGGAGGCTACCATCACCAATCGGCCCTGAAAGAGGTTCTTAAAGACCTCTTATAAACAAGAACATCACTATAATACTTGCAATATATCAGAGCAAACAAATTTTTTATAACAATGGCACTACAATGCATTAAATCCATAATGTCAATGAATGTCAATGGCTTAAACTCACCCATCAAAAGGCACAGGGTGGGGGATGGATGGATCAGAAAACATACCCCAACCATATGTTGCTTGCAAGAATCCCAGCTGTCACAACAAGATAAACACAGACTTAAAGTGAAAGGATGGAAAACTATCATACAGGCTAACGGACCACAAAAAAGGGCAAGAACAGCCATTCTCATCTCAGACACGCTAGATTTTAAATTAAATAAAGTAATAAAAGATAGGCAAGGACATTACATAATGATTAGAGGATCAATCAGCAAAGAAGACTTAACAATTATTAACATCTATGCACCCAACGAGGGACCATCTAAATACATTAAGCATCTACTGAAAGAATTTCAAAAATACATCAATAGTAATACAATAATAGTGGGAGACTTCAATACCCCACTCTCACACTTAGACAGATCAACAAAGCAGAGAACCAATAAAGATACAAGAGAACTGAATGAAGAGATCGACAGACTAGACCTCTTGGATATTTTCAGACTCCTCCACCCCAAAAAACTGGAATACACCTTCTTTTCAAATCCACATAACACATACTCAAGGATAGACCACATATTAGGCCACAAAGACAGCATCAATAAATTCAAGAGCATTGGAATCATCCCAAGTATCTTCTCAGACCAAAGTGGAGTAAAACTAACATTTAACAACAAACAGAAAATTATTAAAAGACACAGAATTTGGAAACTAAACAACATGCTCCTTAAGAACCAATGAGTCAGAGACTAACTCAAGCAGGAAATTCAAATGTTCCTGGAAACTAATGAAAATGAAGACACAACCTATCAAAATATTTGGGACACAGCTAAAGCAGTACTGAGAGGGAAACTTATAGACATACAATCACATATTAAACACCAAGAAGAAGCTCTAATGAACGACCTTACTGCGCACCTCAAGGACTTAGAGGAAGGGGAACAAAGGAACCGTAAAGCAACCAGAAGGACAGAAATCACTAAAGTAAGAGCAGAAATAAACAACATCAAAAATAAAAGAACCATACAAAAGATCAATGAAGCCAAATGTTGGTTCTTTGAAAGATTAAACAAAATTGACAAACCCCTAGCCAGATTCACCAAACAAAAAAGAGAGAAGACTCAAATTAATAGAATTGTAGACGATGGAGGAGATATAATAACTGACACCACAGAAATCCAGGGAATCCTGCGAAACTTCTATAAAGAACTATATGCCACCAAGCCAGAGAATCTGGAAGAAATGGAACAATTCCTAGAAACCTATGCACTTTCAAAACTGAACCAAGAAGAACTACAAAATCTAAATGCACCAATCACAGACAAAGAAATTGAAACCGTTATTAAGAATCTCCACAACAACAAAAGTCCTGGACCAGATAGCTTCACAAACGAATTCTACAATACTTTCAGGAAACAGTTAATACCCTTACTTCTTAAGCTATTCCAATAGATTGAAGAAACAGGAATACTCCCTTCCACCTTCTATGAAGCCAACATCACCCTGATACCAAAAGCTGATAGGAACAGAACAAAAAAAGGAAAACTACAGACCAATATCTCTGATTAACATAGATGCCAAAATATTAAACAAGATCTTGGCCAACCTGATACAGCAACATATCGAAAAGATTGTTCATCATGACCAAGTGGGATTCATCCCAGGAATGCATGGCTGGTTCAACATCCGTAAGTCAAGCAATGTCATTCACCACATCAATAAAAGCAAAGCCAAAAACCACATGATTATCTCAATAGATGCAGAGAAATCCTTTGACAAAATCCAACACCCATTCATGCTCAAAACTCTACAAAAAATGGGAATAGATGGGAAATTCCTTAAGATAGTGGAGTCTATATATAGCAAACCTACAGCCAACATCATACTCAATGGACAGAAGCTGAAAGCATTCCCCCTCAGATCGGGGACTAGACAGGGCTGTCCACTGTCACCGTTACTCTTCAACATAGTATTGGAAGTTCTTGCCATAGCAATCAGTCAAGAGAAAGAAATCAAAGGAATACAGATTGGAAGGGAAGAAGTCAAGCTCTCACTATTTGCAGATGGTATGATAGTATACATAGAAAGACCTAAATAATCCAGTAGAAAATTACTGGAAGTTATTAGGCAATATAGCAAGGTGTCAGGCTACAAAATCAATGTACCAAAATCAGTGGCATTTCTTTATGCAAACACTAAATCTGAAGAAGACATCCAGAAATTACTCCCATTTACTGTTTCAGCAAAATCAATCAAATACCTAGGAATAAAGTTGACCAAAGAAGTGAAAGATTTGTATGCTGAAAACTATGAGTCGCTACTCAAGGAAATAGAAACTGATATCAAGAAATGGAAAGATATCCCATGCTCAATGATTGGTAGAATAAATATCATCAAAATGAATATTCTCCCCAGAGCCATATACAAATTTAATGCAATACCCACCAAAGTTCCACCAAGCTTCTTTAAGAGACTAGAACAAACACTACAATCATTTATCTGGAACCTGAAAACACCTAGAATTGCCAAAAAAATCTTGAGGAAAAGAAACAGAAATGGAGGCATCACACTCCCAGACCTTAAACTATATTATAAAGCCATCATCATCAAAACAGCATGGTAGTGGAACAAAAATAGGCACACAGACCAGTGGTACAGAATTGAAAGCCCAGAAATAAATCCCAACACCTACGGGCATCTAATCTTTGATGAGGGGGCCCATAGGATTAAATGGAAAAAGGAGGCTCTCTTCAATAAATGGTGTTGGGAAAACTGGGTTGAAATGTGCAGAAGAATGAAATTGAACCACTTTATCTCATCAGAAACAAAAATCAACTCCAAATGGATCAAAGACTTAGATGTCAGACCAGAAACTATCAAATACTTAGAGGAAAACATTGGTAAAACACTTTCCCACATACACCTCAAGGACATCTTTGATGAATCAAACCCAATTACAAGGAAGACTAAAGCAGAAACAAACCAATTGGACTACATCAAATTGAAAAGCTTCTGCACATCCAAAGAAACTATTAAACAAACAGAGAGACCCATCACTGAATGGGAGAATATCTTAACATGCCAGACATCAGACAAGAAACTAATCAAAATATATAAAGAGCTCAGCAAACTTAGCACCAAAAAAGCAAATGACCCCGTCCAAAAATGGGCAGAGGATATTAACAAAACATTCACCTCAGAGGAGATCCAAAAGGCTAACAAACAAATGAAAAACTGCTCTAGGTCACTGATTGTCAGAGAAATGCAAATTAAGACAACACTAAGATACCACCTCACTCCTGTAAGAATGGCATACATCGAAAAGGACAGCAGCAACAAATGCTGGAGAGGTTGTGGGGACAGAGGAACCCTTTTACATTGCTGGTGGGAATGTAAATTGGTCCAGCCTCTGTGGAGAGCAGTCTGGAAAACTCTCAGAAGGCTAGACATGGACCTTCCATATGATCCAGTAATTCCTCTCCTGGGGTTATACCCCAAGGACTCCATAACACCCAACCAAAAAGAGGTGTGTACTCCTATGTTCATAGCAGCACAATTCATAATAGCTAAAACCTGGAAGCAACCCAGGTGCCCAACAACAGATGAGTGGCTGAGAAAGCTGTGGTATATATACACAATGGAATACTATGCAGCTATCAAGAACAATGAACCCACCTTCTCTGACCCATCTTGGACAGAGCTAGAAGGAATTATGTTAAGTGAGCTAAGTCAGAAAGATAAAGATGAGTATGGGATGATCCCACTCATCAACAGAAGTTGAGTAAGAAGATTTGAAAGGGAAATTAAAAGCAGGACCTGATCAAATTGTATGTAGGGCACCAAAGTACAAACCCTGTGGTGAGGGGTAGACATGCAGCTTCCTGGGCCAGTGGGTGGTGGGAGTGGGTGGGAGGGATGGGTCACAGTCTTTTGGTGGTGGGAATGGTTTTTATGTTCACTCCTAGCAAAATGTAGACATATAAATCACTAGTTAATTAATATGAGAGGGGGAAAATCAGTTGTATGTCTCAACGTTTCTCAAAACACAAACTGAATCTTTTTAATATATAGGCTGTGTATTTGATATGCGGACTCTCTCAAAAGCCTAGACCAAGTAGATTAGAAGCATCCAATAGCACAGCTATATCTAAGATACTGGATACTGTACAGCAAACCATAACAAAAGGACTTTTCAAAGTTAACCCAATTAACAAATAATGTGATGATAACATTAACTATCGATTGTCTTTTGGAACCCTAAGACAGCAGCAACCTCACATCTCCACTATAGAGCCCCTACTTCCCCCAGTCCTGGAACCCTTGGATAGGGCCCACTTTCCCATATGCGTCTCCCAATCCATACCAAATAATATTAATTCCACTGATCACAACCTAACCAACGCAACGATTGCCACCTCAACATGCTTCACCTCAGACTGTGTCCAGAGACTTCACGTGTGGAATGACAACCCTTCAGCTTCATTACTCGGGTGAGACCTTTCCTTTTATAGTACACTCTAATTTCATCTCAGGTCGTTCACTTTCTAACCAAGTCCCATAACCTAGATATACACCAGTTTCTGTGAGAGAGAGCTTATGTTCACACGTATCCATAAACTACTGCAAAATATATACCTGAAAGCAGAAGTACACTAGAGTTTGCAGTGAGTACCTCCCTAACACTTCCTTTCCACTATTCCAAGCTTGGGATCCATGATTGCTCAACAATTTGTTTGGCTTCGTATGTTAACTCTCTTTTCAATCACCAGGTTCCAGATGCCACCAGGATGCTGTCCAGGCTTCCCTGGATTGAAGACCCCACCAATGTGTCCTGGAGCTCAGCTTCCCCAGAGACACACCTTACTAAGGAAAGAGAGAGGCAGACTGGGAGTATGGACCGACCAGTCAACTCCCATGTTCAGCGGGGAAGCAATTACAGAAGCCAGACCTTCTACCTTCTGCAACCCTCAATGACCCTGGGTCCATGCTCCCAGAGGGCTAGAGAATAGGAAAGCTATCATGGGAGGGGGTGGGTTATGGAGATTGGGTGGTGGGAATTGTGTGGAGTTGTACTCCTCCTACCTTGTGGTTTTGTTCATTAATCTTTTCTTAAATAAAAAATTAAAAAATAAATAATGTAATATCTCATAATATTCTTAAAAATACAACTGCTTTTTGTAAAGTTAAAATTGCTATAAACACATTATTTAATAGAAAAATACAAGTGCAGCTTGAGATGCCATATTTAATAATGACAGTGACAGACAGAAGTCTTTACAAGATTACAGAAAGATCAAAGATCATAAAGATTTCAAATTTATCCTAGTATTCATTTTACTTTCCTACATGGTGGTGACTTGAAAAATGACACTTATGTAAGAGGAAAACTAGGCAAAAGTTGGATTATATAAGTTCTAATATTGGTAGATTCAAAATATCGATTTTAGTAAGTGATCATTTACTATAACAGAAATCAGTTTTTTTTTAATCAGAAACAAAAAAATCAGGTTTTTTAGGTTATCTCAGTTTCATGAAGAAAACTTAAGTCAATATTTATATAAGAATTTGCCATCTTTTTTACTTTTCCTACCTTTTTTCTTTTCTCTCCTTTCTATTTTCCTTTATATTCTTTAAAAAATATTTTATTACCTATTAGATAGAGAAAACTAGAATTTAAGATGAGGTGGGGAGATAGTGAGGGAGAGAGAGAGAGAGAGAGAGAGAGACCTGCAGCACTGCTTCACCATTTCTGTAGCTTTCCCTCTTTAGATGGAGGCCTGGGGCTTGAATACAGTTCCTAGTGCATTATAACATGTGCACCCAATCTGGTGCCCCACCACCTGGCCCCATTCCTTACATTCTTTTTTTAAATTCATTTAATGAAAAATCTACTAGGTGCAGAGAACGTGGTTTGAGTCCTTCAGGGAAAAAAATCCCATGCCTGAGAAGTGTACTGAAATATGACTGGCTGTGTAGTAATTCTGAGATTTGGTGCTTGAAGTGGCATAAGTGTTTTGTTTTGTTTTTTATACATATCCCATGCTTATCCCACAAATTGCCTGAGAACAGTGACATCCACAATAACAATCAAATCCAGAAGCCAGAACATTGCCTGTAAAGTTATTCTCCACAAAACACTCGAGGAAGAAGGGTCCTGCAATGAATGCAGACTAGAATGTTCCTAGCTATGACCACAGAGTGCACGTTCAGACCTACAGGGATGCAGAAAGTTACACAGGGCTCCTGCTACAAATATGGACCCCACATCAAATCAATGGGGTTTACAACTAATGGTATTTATACTTCCCAGATTTGGGAGCTACTATGTTCCCTGATCCAGCTTTATAGTCCTATGTCCAACTCTGATACCATCTCAGACAATATCTTTAGTATACCTGCAATTTTAGCTGTCAAATTCAGGTAAAAACTAGTAAAGTTATGGGCCTCTTGGAATATACCTAAAATAGACTTACTATCAGATGATACCCCCCCTACCTTCATCCATTATATTCTTGCTTTTAGGTTACTGATTATTTAAAATTTTTTTCTGCTTTATAATGTTTTCTCAGCCACTAAGTTGCAGCTACTACTATAATGCCAACCTGACTTTCCTGAGCAGATGACCTCCCCATTGTTTCCTGGAACCCCACCTCTCCAGAGCCCTACCCCAGTAGGGAAAGATAGAAGCCCTGGGAGTATGGGTCAACCTGCCAACACCCATATCCTCTGGAGAATCAATTTCAGAAGCCAGACCTCCCATATTATGCACCCCATAATGATTCTGGGTCCATACTTCCAGAGGGATAAAGAATAGAAAATCATCCATTATTGTACCCCTCTTACCCTACAGTCTTGTCAATCATTTTTAAATCAATTAAAAAGGGGGTGGGGAAAAGGCAGGACCATAGGGAAAAATAAGCAAATATATATAAACATAGACACACTGTCTTAGAAATACTGTGACTTTGGGAGAAGTACTGCACTTTCCAATGAAGGGGTTGGGGACGCAGAACTATGGTGGTAAGAAAAATGTCAAATTATACGCCTGTTATTTTGTAAATAACTCCACTATTTTGTAAATAAATTCTTAAATGACTAATTAAAAATAAGGAAACAGAGTTTGAATTTCTTCTTTTCACGTGGGACTCCTTTCAGTAATTCTTACAATGTAGCATTTATGGTGGTAAATTCCTCTAACTTCTGTTATATTCAAGAAGACTTTTATTTCTCCCTCATATTTGAAGAATAATTTGACAGTGTAGAATATTTGTGGGTGGAAGTTCTTATATTTTAATGCTTTGAACATGTCACCCTACTCCCTCCTTGCCTCTAGGGTTTGAGATGAGAAATCAAATACTCATAAATCTGTGGTGTTTCTATCTACAAGTGACAAATCAGAAGAAAAGGAATTAAAGGAACCAATCCAATTACAATTGAACCCCAAAAGATAACATACTTTAGAAGGGATCTAACCAAGAAGATAAAAAATCTTGACAGTGAAAACTATAGGACCTTATTAAAAGAAATGGAAGAATATTTGTTTGTGTTTTGGAAGAACAAATATCATTAAAATGGCCATCCTACAAAAAATAGACTACAGTTTCAATACAGTCCTTATCAAAATTCCAATGAAATTCTTCAAAAAAATTGAGCTACTTATATGAAAAAAATGTAGAATAACAAAAAAATTTATTAATAGCCAAAACACTCTTAAGAAAAAACAGAGATAACATCCTTCTTATTTTTACTTTATACCATAAAGCAATTCTAATTAAAACAGTATGCTCTGGAATAAAAATTGATACCTGAGGCAATGGAATAATACTGAGAGCCCAGAAATAAATCCACACATCAGCAGTCACCTAACTTATGACAAAGGGACCCAAGACATTCAGTGGAGAAATAAAAGGCCTCTTGAAGAAATGGTACTGAGAAAACTAGACAGAAGCATGAAGAAAAATGAAACTGGTTCACCACTTACCACTGTGCACCAAAATTGGCTAAAAGTAAATCAAAGAACTGCATATTAGAACTAAAAGTAGTGGAAAAATGAGAAATTTATGAATGCACAAACTATTGTACTGTCAAATCCCCCAATAAATAAATTTTAAAATAAAATTTAAAAAAATCAAAAACCCGACAATGAACAGCAGCCTGTAACTTTGATAAAATAAGTGTCTCCTGATGGGATAACTATCTGTGATAATTAATATTGAAATAATGTCCACATTGTAGTATCTGACATGTATCAAATTTTAGTACAAGTGAACTTGGTTTTGGTAACACTAATGACTAGGGTGACTCCATACTTATTTTAGTTTCTATTAAGCACATTAAAAAAATGTATCACCATCTTCTCCCTTTGTAAATAAGGATAATATGGTGAGAAAAAGGAGCAAGAAGCTCATGATTTTTTTTTTTTTTTTTTGGAAAGTCACTTTTAGGTACGTTGTAGGATCACAGGAAACTTCTCAGTGGTTGTTCTTAACTGAGACATTGTAGTTGCCAGCCCTTTTACTTGGGTCTAATAGATCCAGCCATCCTCCACCATTTGATCCACAGCCTCTGTGGTCAGTAGTACCAGGAAGGGCTCATCTTTTCTTGGCTATAGCTTATAAACCCTCCAGGGTAGAAAGGGTGGACCGTTAATTTTAGTGAAGGTGTCTGGGCTAGGAGTCCCTTTTCCTAAGGGAAATCAAAGCAGAAGAATTAGCCAGACCTTTTACCTTCTGTATCCCGTAATGACCTTGGGTCTATACTCCCAGAGGATTAAAAAATAGGAAAGCTATCAGGGGAGAAGATAGGATATGAAGTTCTGGTGGTGGGAACTATGTGGAATTGTACCCCTCTTATCCTGTGGTCTTGTCAGTGTTTCCATTTTATAAATTAAAAAAACTTAAAAGGAAATAGCATGCACATAATTTTAAATAAATTGGTCTTTGTTCTCTATTGTGGGGAAATCCAAGGTCCTACCTAGATATGAGATTCCATGCAATGTCTTATAAGGAGACAGCTGGATATCCCAATAGGAACATGTTCCTTTCCTTTTTTTAAAAATTTTATTATATTTATTTATTTTCCCTTTTGTTGCCCTTGTTGTTTTTATTGTTGCTGTTGTTATTGATGTCTTCATTGTTGGATAGGACAGAGAGAAATAGAGAGAGGAGGGGAAGCCAGAGAGGGGGAGAGAAAGATAGACACCTGCAGACCTGCTTCACCACCTGTGAAGTGACTCCCCTGTAGGTGGGAATCCAGGGGCTGAAACCGGGATCCTTATGCCCGTCCTTGCGCTTTGCACCACTTGCACTTAACCACTGCACTACCGCCTGACTCCCCAGATGTTCCTTTTCTTAAGAGGGCATTAGGTAAACATTTAATCCAAGGTAATTTAGGAAGTGAGTTCTCATATTTTTAAAGTTTGGTTAGTCCTCGCTATCCTCTTTGAAGAGGAAGAGTGCCAGAAAATATGATAGACCCAATGGACAACTTTCTAGTCACTCTTTTCAACCCTTAGAAACAAAGTGCTGACATTATTAGAGTCAAAATTTTATAAGACCAAATCTAAGGACATTTTTTCCTAGTAATACTAGTTTAAGTATGCACTGTTTTACAAGAATATTTAGAATAAGCATAAATTGTACTTTCTTGTCTCTTTAATTGCTTCAGGGCCTGATTTAATGTATATAACTTACAAGTTTGAGCAGACCAGTGACTAGGTAATCTTCTTTCCTCTACAAGAGTTTGGGTTATCACATCTATTATTGTAAAGCTATTATATCTTTTTTATTAGAAAAATTAAAAACCCTGAAAAAATAAAATATATAAAATAAAAGATCAGTGGAAACATGTCAGCACTTTAATATCAAAGATATGAGACTCAACCCTGTTGTCATATGAAACTAAAACAAGATTAAATATAAGTGACTACATAAAGTTAAAAGGCTTCTACACATCAAAAGAAAACTCCACAAGATTAAACAGGTAAATCAATAACTGGGAGCAGATATTTGCGTATCACACATTTGACAAGTGGTTCGTATCAACCATCTACAAATAATTCATACAGCTCAACAAAAAGAAAATGTATAATCCAATAAAAATGGGCAAAATAAAAGACTAGATTGTTTTCTAAAGAAATGATACACATGACCCACATATGTAGAGGAAAACACTCTGGAGCTGGAAGGTGGCATACCCGGTGGCACACATAGTACTATGTGCAAAGACCCAGGTTAAGTACCCAGGCTTGAGCTCCATATTCCCCTCTTGCATCAGTATGCTTCTTGAGTGGTAAAGCAGGTTTACAGGTATCTATCACCTATGTATAGCTAACTGTCTGTATGCATATCTATCTATCTATCTAATCTATCATCTACCATCTGTCTATCCCCCCTTCTCTCAATTTCCCTGTTCTAGCAAACAAAATAGGAAAAACAAAAAAAGAAAAACAAGTGACCACTAGGAGTGGTGAAGTCATAGTGCCAGCACTGAAACCCAGAGATATCAAACAATTAAAAATAAAAATGGAAAGAAAATGCTCCATTTTACTCATCATTAGAGAAATGGAAATTAAAAGCACATTTAGATACCACCTCACACAAGAGTGAATGGCCTAGTCAACAAAACATGTTGGCAAGCATAGGGAGAAAGAGGGTCTTTATTATACTGCTGGTAGGATTGAAAAAAAAAAAAGCTGGTATGGTCATTATGGGGAACAGTATGGAAAATTCTTATAAAAATGAAAATGGACATACTTTATGACTCAGCAATACCTTGCTTAGAAATGTATCCAAAGGGCACAAAAACACTTACTCTAAAGGACATATGCACAGTTATGTTCATAACTGCATTATTCATGATAGCCAGAGTGTGGAAGAAGCCTAAATGCACAAGGACATATGACTACATAATGGAAGTAATGGATATATATATATTCCAAGATATACTATGCTACAAAAAAGGGGGGATGATAATATTTTGGGTTTTTGGAGAAAAAGAATGGAACTCGAGGTAGATATGATTAGCCACATAAGTAGTTGAAAGACAACTAGAATAATAAATGGTTTCAATCATATATGGGACCTAGACAACTGAAATACATGAAATTACAAAAAAAAATAGTATTAAACATACTCTGCCAAGACTTTGTGAGAACCATAGTGGTTATCATTGGGAGGGTGGTGGCACAAAACCTTGGGGGCAGATGTAGAGTGGAGCTCAACCTTATAATCTAAAAGTCTTGTAAGACACTATTAGTCACAAATAAAACATGGCTTGGAAAAATATAAAATAAAAGAAATCATAAATTACTATTAAAATTAATTGCTTCAGGGTATGAAGTTTAAGTTCAACATAAATTTGATAACTTGTGTCAGAAAGATATAAATGCAAAAAATATGAACAAATGGCAAGATTAAAACACTTTTTATTATACTTTTAATGCCAATTATTAAGGGATAATGAAGACAGAAAAAAAATCACTCAACAATAATAATAATTTATCTGATTAATTTTAATGGATGCTAGAATAAGTGGGTAAAAGTTATAAGGAATAAAATATCTGGCCAATCACAAAATAAGTTCCCATATGTAATTAATTGTATTAGTAAGTTAAAAGTGAAGAAAGTTTTCAGACATAACCTCAATCAAGTGATAAAAGTTAACATAGGACAAATTGAAACTACAGGGCACTTTATTAGATACAATAGGAACACAGAATCCCTGTTGTCATGTTTTTGCCAAAAACCTATGATCTAAATGTGATCATGAGTAAAGATCAAACGAAGCCAAAATGAGTGACAGTCTACAAAATAATTGGCCTGCTATGTTTAAAAAATGTCAGAGTCATTAAAAATGAGAAAAGGCTGTGAAACTTTGACTGATTGAAATATACTAAAAATACATTTAACAATTAGGTGATGCATAATTCTGGATGGAACACTTTTGTTATAAAAGGAGTCTATGGAAATTAAGTTACCTTGAAAGAGTTTTTTATCGGGAGTCAGGCGGTGGCGCAGAGTTGAGCACACATGGCACAAAGCACCAGGACCGGCTTAAAGATCCAGGTTCAAGCCCCCGGCTCCCACCTGAAGGGGAGTCACTTCCCAAGTGGTCAAGTAGGTCTGCAGGTGTCTGTCTTTCTCTCCCCCTCTCTGACTTCCCCTCCTCTCTCCATGTCTGTCTGTCCTATCCAACAACATCAATAACCACAGCAATGTTAAACAACAAGGACAACAAAAGGGAAAATGAATAAATAAATATTTTTTAAAAATAAAAAGATTTTTTTTAATTAGGTATAAGTGAAAAAATCTCAGTGTTAATTTTCAATTTCAGAGATGGTATTATAGTTTTGTCAGGGAATGTTTATAATTGAGTGACCAATACACTAAGTTATTTAGGGTAATATATAAAACTCAATCTCAAGTGCTTTCTGGGTGAGAATATTGTATTATTGTTGTAGGTTTCTTTATGTTTGGAATCACTTCAAATTTTAACAAAACAGAGAAAATGTTACACAAACACTTTCAACAGCAAATAAATCACATTTTGTTTCAGGTCAACTAGGGTATGATCTGATGACAGCCAGTTACAGAGTGGTGAGAGTAGGCTGATTAACATTCCTATATTGTCATTATGAATTAATTTGCATCCATAAGATACTTTGGCTAGGTGTCTGATTTTTGTATTAATAAATATTAATAAGTTGTACTACAGATGTATTGAGTGTACACATCATTTAATGGATGATGGAGCAACTAAGGCTGTTAGATTTGTATGGGAAATTAGTTTATGGTTAAATCTTAAAACATCTTAAGTGCCTTTTGAATGGAGGGCTAGTGATGTTTATTTCTATAGCCATAGAAGAGAAAGAAACTTAAGACTGAGTTTTTCAATTCTGATATTAAATAAGAGAACCCTGTGATGAGCATTGCTGAAGAAAGGCACTACTTTGCTAGGTAGCAGTGTCCATAGTGAGACCTCATTGAATTAGATTTGAGTAATGACTTGGCAAGAAATGTGATGTAGCAGTTAAATAGTGCAGGGTGAAATGTAAACTTCCTGAATTCTAAATGTGCTCAGATTGAAATAGTTACCAAAGGAAAAAAAAAAAAAACTCTAAGTCTTTGAGCACTTGTTACTCTGGTAGCTTGTTGTCTTGTCACCTGAAGCCACCAAGGAACCCAAATTTTTTCAGCTTCTATCAAGAGGTCAGCAGAAAGTTCTATAACATGAGACATGATGGACAGTTAAACAAAAGAATTGTTTATTTAAATGAAAACACATCCAATAACAGAGAATGAAAGATCACAGGGGTAGATGGTAGAGATGGAAACAGAAAGTGAAAAGATGTAGGAGAGAGAGGCAGAGAGAAACACTTAGGTTGGTGATCTCTAAAAAGAGAGACACCAAATATCTGATGTTTAATACTTCTGAAATTAAATTAGACAGGTCAAAACTTCCTACTTCTCTGTCATGTTCTGCTTTCCGTTCTTCCAAGTGTAAACTGCATTTAAGAGGTATGAATTTGAATTTATACCCATTCCTCTCTCACACACACACCTTAATCTCAACACTACCCTGGAGGCAACTTTCTTTGCAAACAACTGTAGGACTGAGACAGAGAAGGGAGAATTTAGAAAATTTCAGGGAAGGTAGGAATTTCTGACTTTAGAAGTTGGAAGCATATGTGTGTCATTTTGATAGATCACAATCAATTTCTGTAAGTTAGCCAGAGAACCAAAATGTATAACCAAACTGGCTTAGTGAATTATGTTACCAGACAAACCATAATAAATAACAATAGTGAAATCTTGCCCCATTTTTGGATATTAGTCATTCAAGATAGGAACAAAGAGTTTGGTATGTGGTCTTATTATTTTATTATGTTTGAGAGAACAAGATTTGTTTATTCTATAATAGTAAAGTGTGCATGTGAGGCCTTATGATGATGTTCCTTTCTTTCTTTCTTTGACTCTCTCTCTCTCTCTCTATTTTGTTTCTAGGGTTATTGCTTGTGCTCATTGCCCACACTACTAATCCAGTGTTCCTGTGGCCATTTATTTGATTTTTTTTATAGGACAGAGAGAAATTGAGAGAGGAGGAAAAGATAGGGAACGAGAAAGACACCTGATGATCTGCTTCACCACTTGTGAAGCAGTATTCCTGCAGGTGGAGAACCCAGGGCTTGAACAGAGATCCTTGCCTGTATTCTTGCAACTATACTGTGTGCTCTGAACCCAGTGTGCCACTACCAGGCCTCCAGCTTATGATGATGTTACTGATGAAAGTGACCATTGATGGTGGAGAGAGAGATTTATAAAAAGGGCTAAGCCTATCATAAAATATGTATCAATTCTTTGATGTAATTAAGAATTTAAAATATCCATTTCTCTCTCTGTAAATTCCATAACCATTTTATGTTAATAGGCTTGGTGTTAAGTAGAAGAAAACAAATCCTTCTGTACTGTCAACATAACAAAAATAATGAGATTATAGAAGTACACTGACTGATTTTCACTTCATAATTGAAATATGGGCCTATTAAGGGGACACAGCAGGCCTGGAGGAATTGTGTGATCATTTGCACAAATGCTAATTTTGATATGTGGTCCTTCAGACACGTAAATATAATGTGGCTGGGTTGGCATGATGAGCAATGCATTCTTCCCACAGGAAGCCTATGTCTCAGTGAATCAATGCCAGGAGGGCCATTTGCTGGGTTTGGGGACAGGGTATTCATTCTCCTTTCTTGTTTGCTCATGGACAGAGCCAGTCTATATTGCCAGAATGCTAAGTTTATAGGGATAATTATTCTCCTTTGGAGTCTATCTTTTGCATACATCAAGCCTGGAGCAACTCATTCCCCTTCTCTTGCTTTAGTTTTCTCAGCCAGAAATAATTTAGGAAAGATAGGATGATGACTCTCAAACTCTGAAATATCCTTATTCGACAGGTAGAGTAACATGAGGAAAAAAAGCTCAGGCTTTTAAGTCAGAGATATGTGAGTTCAAACCCTGCCCAAACTAATTACGAAATTTAGATCAAGATTTTGTATGTACTGAGCTCTAATTGCCTCAACTGAAAAAAAAAAAAACATGAGGGGAGAAAAATAAATCGTTTCAAATTGCTGTGTATGCTAGTTGATAAATATTTGCTGCACGGCTAGATTTTGTATATGTTAATTTACTACCCAGCAATGTACTCAAATATTTGCATTTATGCACATATACTCAAATATTTGCATTTATGCACATATACTAACCCCAAAATTAAAGAAGATAGAAAACATGGTTAATAATACAAATGTGCCAGATTTAAGTGACTGTGAATTTTCTGCCCCAAACTGCACAGTCCCATGTGTCAGGCTGTGACGTGGAGGAAAGAGAGGAGATCCAGAGCAGAGAGGGAACATAAATCTTTATTCGCGCTGGCACCTCAGAGCTGGGTCAGAACACAGAAGTTCCGGCCATGTAGAGCTAGCAAAAATGGCTGCCTCCTGCTATGTGCAACAACCCTTCCGTACATCCAGCTGGGGTGAAAAGTGGGCAAGAGAGGAGAGGAAGAAGCAGAAGGGCTTTTGTGGGAGAAATTCTGGAAGTGACAAGTAGGGACAGGATTCGGTAGGAAACAAGGCACTCCAGGAATAGGGTTTTCTCACAGGAATTGATAATAACCTGAGGGGACAACATGGTGGATGTAACCACATCTGCAAAATTTCCCAGCATCTCCCCCTTTCCTTTTATGTAATGGACACAGTATAGGAAATTTAGAGTGGAACAGGCTTAAATATTTTTAAGGAATGCCATGCTCAGGTGGGAAGATGTAGGATGTTTTATTGGGGAGGGAAGACTTACATGGCCTCCAACCTTGAGAGATTTATGTATCACCCCTGTGCTCAACCCCTCTGTAGATAGAGAGACTTACCTGTAGGGACTCATCTCATAGGTTAAGCTCTTCCAGGCTCCACCATCTATCTCCTCACAATTTTTCTACATATTTTCTTATCTTTCTATCTACTCATTGTATTAAGATGGGTCAATGTCTGTAAAAGACTCCATCTGTGACAATAGTAGTGTAGGGCTGAGCAGAAAACTTTTGTGCCCCGGCCAGCGGGGCAGTGAACAGGGGCTAGGAACCTAAAGACCTGGAATGACAGGGACAAGAGACACGAAAGAACGACAGCAAGACAAGTTTCTGATCAAGCTGCAAAATTTTATTGTGTTCACAGGCATTATAAGGCTTTGGGAAGGGGGGGAGATGCTGGAGGAGGGGGGGAGCAAACTTCAAAGTGGAATGTTCCTTGCAACAAACAATGGCTGAAACCATGTTTGTTACCACAACTGTGTGTTGTCTCACTTGATTACTGATAAATGGTTTACCTGAGGGGAAATGGCCTGCCCAGGGGGGAAATAAAACTTGTCTCAAGGGCTTCCATTGTTTCAAAGCTTATCAAGCAGAGAAATGGTTCCTGGCACTTTTGGGCATAAACCTGAATGATATAACAAAACAGGAAGAGACAAGTAGGGGAACAGTAAGAGCCAGTGTGATGCCAAGGGAATGCTGTTGGGCAAGGGGGTGTTTCCTGACTCAGGGATGTCTCCTGCCTCTGGGGGGCAGGGCCTAGTAATGAGGGGGGGTTCTGCCTCGGGGCATCTCCTGCCTCTGGGGACAAGGCCTAGTAATGAGGGGGGGCATTTCCTGCCTCAAAGGACAGGACTTGCAGGCAGGAGGGTGTGCCCTGCAAGTGGAGGGGCCATTTGGCATTGTATAGTCCTCAAGGCAACAGGCTGCAAAGTCCATGCACTATTGCAGGTCAGTCTTTGAAAAACCAGCATTGCAAAGGGAAGTAAGCTGCTGTAAAATTGTGTAAAGTGTTCAAAGAGTGTACCAGCAAGTCTGATAGAGGTCTCAGTCCAAAGTAGGTGACTAGGGAAAGAAATGCCCGGGGATGAAATGCTGCACATCTATCTCCATGGGGAAGGTTAACCACTGGAATTCTGCTTTAATGTAGAGAGTGAGCTGGAACTGCCAAAACGTGACAGGCAAAGCAGAAGCAGGAAGGGCAGACAGGCAGTAAGGAAGAATTGTCCTTGGAGTCTGTGAATCAAGTTCTTCAGATCATGTCAGGTCATATCATGGGTTTTGGGGGTGTGCCACTGTAGTTGTGCTGTCTAGTGGGTGATGTCAGAGTGTGCAGGGGTCCAGATGGTTTTTCCAGATATTCCTGTGAAAGAAACACAGTCTTCTTCCTGTGGTTAGCAGGGCATCTGAATCGATTTTTTTATAGAAAAAGAGGTTTGGTGCCTTAGCCAACTGAATATTGGGGGGATGTATCTCTCCTTATTTTTTTCTTTATTTAATTGGGCCTAGGCATTTGGTGGGCCTTCTCAACAACCATTTGTCTTTGGGGGTAGTAAGGGATGTCTGTGGCATGGGTGATATTATAAAGGAACAAAAACATTTAAATTGTTGGCTGACAAATGCAGGCATATAGTGGCAAAACGAGATACATAAGTGTAGAAAATATGTGAATGTTGTTAATTCACATAAGTTGTATATGGAAGAACTTCTTATAGTTTAATACCTTACCATATGAACAGATGCTTCTTCGTGTGAAGGCTTTGACATAGTTGTAGTAAAAAAAAAACTTTTAACAAGTTAGAAGTTTACTATAATTGATAACTCAATGATTATAACTGGTTTAAGTATCTTCATAATTTTTTAAAGGTCATCTAATGTGACCTCCTGTAGAAGTCTCTACAGTAGGATCTGCAGACCAATTTTAGTTAAAATATATATTGATTTTTTAACTACTTTTACTTTGGACTTTTACTTTGGACTTTTACTTTTAACAGACTCAGGTTACTTAGAGAATTAACATGTTAGTGACAATGACTTTAACATTTACAGTGTCAGATTGATGGCAGAGCTGTTGTGAATTAATTTCCACAAGATTAGTTTACAGGGCACTTTAGGAGGCCCTCCAAAAATGTCCTGTATAGAGAATTTGTATTTTAGTTTTGGAGATGTATTGTCACATTAAATATTTAGACTTTTACCTTAAATAGCTAGTTACTTTTAGCAAATTAATTTTACCTTGCCTGGTAATAATGTAGCTTCAAGGTAACACTTTTAACCTTTAAGTTAATGTTTACCAAACTTGAAACATACCCATAAACATTTAGTTATAATATACAGGAGGAGAAAAACTTTTGTTACAAAAACATATAATTTTAAAAACAAATTAGGTCTGTCTTTACTCACAGTTTAAGACTAAGCGCTTTACATTTATACCAAGACGTATATATAAAAAAATCAAAAGAGGAAAAAACAAATTTTTTGGACTGTGTCTGGATGTCTCCAGAAACCATGGCTGCATCCAGCATTTTTATATAAAGTCAATTAAGTTTCAGTGTACTTTGAACAAAATGGGTCATACAAAAATTTTTGGTCATTGAACACACTCACTCACAAAACACAACTGGCCAGTCATAGCATACGATATTCAGAGAAGGGGTAGGAGAGGGCTCTGTGAACCAGATTTTTCAGATTCTGCTATGTCTTATTATGGGTCCTGGGTTTCATCCTGCATCTAGTCCTCTTGCAGTATTTCTTGTTCCTAAGGGATAGCAGCACCATCATGCAGGTATTGTCGGACATGGCGAGCAGGAAACCAGACAGGTTTTGAGTAATTCTGAAGAAAAATACATGCAAAACCCCTCCCCATGGTCAATAGGGGGTCAGGCCCTTTCCAAATTTTATTGAGTGAATCTTTCCATTTGACCTTAATAGCTGGGAGGGTGGATGGTGTTTGCCAATGATGAATAATAGGAGGTAGGTTCGAATTTTTGTAAATATTAAAGAGATTTAATGTAGTTAAGGCTTTTGCTAGCTGGATATTTGAGGAGGGTGCATTACCCCTTTATATTTATTTAATTGAGCCTTAAGGGTTTGATGGGACCTCTTGACAACACCTTGTCCCTGTGGATTATAGGGAATGCTGTGGTATGAGTAATGCTCCAGAGGGAACACAATTTTTTAAATTGTTTGCTAGTAAATGTAGGCCTATATTAGTTTTCAGTTGAAGAGGTAAGCCCATTAAAGAAAGACAGGAGAACATATGGCTTATAAGCTTTTCTGAGCTTTCTCCTGTCTGAGCTGTCACCCACATAAATTTAGAAAAGGTATCAATTGAGACAAACACATATTTTTGTTTGCCAAAGTTGGGTATGTGGGTGACATTTATTTGCCAAAGAGTGTTGGCTTTTAAGCCTTGGGGGTTAACCCCAGAAGTTTGAATAGCAGATGTTTTGATTAGACCTATACAGAAGGAACATGTAGCAAGAATATATTTCAACTGTGCCAGAGGAAAGTCAGGAAATTGAGCGCGAAGGCCTTTAAGATTAACATGGATTAGGGAATGAAAGTCAGCAGGATTAGAGACAGAGGCTAGGAGAATTACTGTGGATGTGAGGTGCTCAGCTGCAGCATTCCCTTCAGACAGGGGACCAGGAAGTGGGCTGTGGGAACGAAGGTGTTGAACATACAGTGGTTGGGTTTGAGAACAGAGCATAGAGGCATTTGAATTAAGAGAGGGGAAAGTGGGCTGTCATCAATTCTCACATAAGAATGAGCAAGCCATGGAAGTAAGTTAACAGTATACACACTGTCAGAAAAAAGGTTGAAGGATTCTGGTATGGCTTTAGTGCAAGGAAAACAGCATAAAGTTCTTTGTACTCAGGGGAATTATCAGGAAGCTCAGCAAAGAGAGGTTTAGGGTGTTGCTTGTCTGGATAATATATAAGGGCAGCAGCTCCCTTTTTTCCACCATCAGTGAAGACTGTAGGAGCAGAGAGGATGGGCTATTGAGAGAAAAGTTTGGGTACTAGTAGAGGCAAAAGAGGTAAAGAAGCTATCAATTTATTAGAAGGAAAATGGTTATCTATTTTCCTGGAAACCCCACTAACCTTACAGAAAAACGAGAATGGTGGCATATGAGCCACTCTGTATCTGTGAGAGAAAAGGGAAGAACAATTGAATCCGGTTATTTTCCTAAGACCTGCACTGATCTGTTTCTTCCTAGGCTAACCATGAATGCTAACATGTCTATCTCTGTAAGAAGTCTTGGAGCTCCACCTACTAGCTTATGAAGCCACTCAAGAATCCCATGGTTCTGCCACAGTGTTCCCACTATTGTGGGGGTGGAGTTAAAGATTAGAAGGTTTACCAGAGAGGAGGAGAGAACTGAACGAGGTGCATGTCTTGGAGGGCCTGGTTAACTCTTTCCAGTGCCAAGGAGGCTTCAGGAGTTAACATACATTTTGAGGAGAGCTGTTTGTTTCCTTTTAACTGGTCAAAGAACAGTTGGAGGCAGCTAGTATGCAGATAAATATACTGCTTAAGCCAATTTAAATTTCCAAGAAAATTTGTAAAGAAGTAAAGTGAGATTAGAAGGAAAAGTAACACAAAGTTTTAAGGGACAAATCTACATTAGAGAAATCTCTGAACCTAAGAAATATATTGAAGGAATTAGCTGTACCTTATCAGGAGCTACATTAAGGCCACTTTTCTTTAAGGTAGGAATAAGAAAATCACGTAGGGCACAGAGATCTGTATCTAATTCTCCCCATATTAAGACATCATCCATATAATTAAGAACTTTAAGGCCCTTATGAATATATGGAAAAGGACAGATTTAACAGCCTCTTGACAAATTGTAGGACTACTGGCCATGCCCTGGGGCAGTACCACTCATTCAAATCTATAGGCAGGGCTGACATTATTAATAGAAGGAACAGAGAAGGCAAAATGCTTACAATCTTGTGGGTGCAAGGGAATAGAGAAAAAACAATCCTGTATATCAATAGCTATGATTGGAATTCCCGTAGGAATTGCAGAAGCGAGAGTCAAACCCCTTTGGGGGGAGCCCCAGACCTGCATGGTTTTATTAACCCCACGGAGATCTTGGAGGAGGCACCATTTTTCCGAGCACTTTTTAATCACAAAGACAGTAGTATTCCATGGGCTTCGGAAATGACGAATGTGTCCCAAGGACAACTGCTCTCGGACTAGGTCTTTTAAAATTTCTAGATCCTCCCTAGGCAAAGGCCACTGTTGCACCCAGACAGGCTCATTAGAAATCCAATCTAATTTTTTTAATTAGCTAGGAGGAGGAGGGAGGGGAGAGTCTGTAGAGGAGGTAGGAGTAAGGAGACAAGTTCCTCCCACAATAGATAAGATCCCCACTACACTAGCGATGAAAGATACCCTAAGAGTTTATTCTGATCAACCTAAGGGGGGGGGGAGATATATGCCTTTGTATAATATTAATAATAAAATAGAGCAGGGTAAAAAAAAAAAACCTGTCCCAGATTACCTCAAACCTCGTGATCAGAGGCAGCTGATTGTTAAGAATGAGAAAAAAAAAAAAAAAAAAACCTCAGGACTAGACAAGGATAGCTGAAATAGACAGTTATGCAAATCTACTATCCACTGTATATTCTAGGTTGTAGCTAAAGGAGAAAGGGAAGTTGAGCAGAGACACTCGCAGTGAGAGTCCACACTGAGTCAAAATTCTTCCCCAAACTAATATATATACCTGAAATATATGTATATATACCTGAAAGCAGAAGTACACTAGAGTTTGCAGTGAGTACCTCCCTAACACTTCCTCTCCACTATTCCAAGCTTGGGATCCATGATTGCTCAACAATTTGTTTGGCTTCGTATGTTAACTCTCTTTTCAATCACCAGGTTCCAGATGCCACCAGGATGCTGTCCAGGCTTCCCTGGATTGAAGACCCCACCAATGTGTCCTGGAGCTCAGCTTCCCCAGAGACACACCTTACTAGGGAAAGAGAGAGGCAGACTGGGAGTATGGACCGACCAGTCAATGCCCATGTTCAGTGGGGAAGAAATTACAGAAGCCAGACCTTCTATCTTCTGCAACCCACAATGACCCTGGATCCATGCTCCCAGAGGGCTAGAGAATGGGAAAGCTATCAGGGGAGGGGGTGGGATATGGAGATTGGGTGGTGGGAATTGTGTGGACTTGTAACCCTCCTACCCTCTGGTTTTGTTAATTAATCCTTTCTTAAATAATAAATAAATAAATAAATAAGAAAGCCAATCTAAGTGGGGAGTTTGTTTATGAACAGTGGCAATTAGTATTGGGGGTGCTGGTTAGATCTAGAAGTCTCACAGGAGTGGGTGTGGCACCCTGCAGAGGTGTCTGAGGATATTACTACACCAAGAGCTTCCAGAAGATCTCTGCCCAGTAAGTTGGTGCTAACATCAGCTACCAAAGGACAAAAGTGTCCAGTAGTCCCTTCCGGGTCTTCCCACATAAGCGAATCTCGTGTGAGAAAGTCTTGGGTCAACCTGTCAACACTGTGTAAATGGGGTCCTGGGAAGAGTCCCCAACTCTGGGGAACCTCTGCTTGCCTTGTCCCCATGTCAATCGAACACTTAGAAGGTATATTACCAATCCTTACTGTCATAGTAGGGTGACCTCATTCTAAAACGGGAGTGGTCCACAAAATCTCAGGCTCTGAATTCGTGCCATTCAGGGGAGTGCCATTTTTATGAAACTTGGACCAACAATCTCTCCTCCTATGAAAACCTTTCTGGCATCTAGGACAAGGTGTCCATGGCCTCTGGCTCCCTGGCTGGAAGCAAGGTCACAATTTATTTTCTGGGCATTGGTTACGCCAGTGCTCTTGGTGACCACACTGAAAGCAAGCCCCCTTTTGCTTATGTGGGGTAGCTGCATAGGCCTGTGTCATAATGGGTGTCTCATAAGAGCTTGATCTAAGTTCTTGGGTAGCTAAAACCCAGTTATCTGGGTGTTAATTTTTAAGACTGAGGCGTGCCTGATGGAAATCCAGAAGCAAGCCATCCCAGACAACAGAACGCAGGAGGAGAAAACGGGCGTCCCCCATTGAAATATATCTAAAATAGACTTCATAAATTTCAGAGACCAGGGTAACCTGCCCTTTTCTTGACATGAAGGGAGAGTTGAGGGTCAACCCACTCAGACCTCATGGACACAATGGCCTGGACACGGTGGGCTCCGCTCTCCAACAGAATGAGAATGTTGTCTGAGAGAATGGTGTCTGAGTGGAGAAAAGGGCTAGAAAGTTTGATTAGGGAAGGGAGTAGCTCCCATTCTTATTTTTAAAAACATGTGCCTAAAATTAACTATCTCCATCCACCTGTTCCAGGGCATATATATAAATGCATATTTAAATTTAGTGCCAGAACCTGTGTAACTTATAAGTACCTATTAGTCTGATATTATAGCTCATGGTCACATCTGAGCAACATTGCAGGCTGCACTCATTTCAGGACCAGTCTTTTTCAAGTGGCAGGGCAGGATACCTGCCGCCTCCCTTCAGAAACTGGGCCTATGCCTACCGTCATTGATTTATGGTAGAGCCAAGGTCCTGAGAGGGCCCACAAGACACTGTTCCTTATGGAACAGACCAGTAGTAGTGGAGAGATGAACCCTTTAGAGGTCAAGGCCCATCATATGTTTATGGGAATCCAAGAATTCCCTGACTAGGACCCCAGATGATCAGATGGTGTGATGTTGACCAAACAGGCCATTATTAAGTGAGCCAGTCTCTTTCCCTTAATCAACTTTTGTAGTCATTTCTTTATCTGATAAACTTAGATCATTCTTTCAGTTGTTTAGGTGTTGTGTATCATTTGTTGAACCCAACCAAAGTTAGCTTTTGGGGATCTGTCTTCTTTGGGTCTCTCTGCTATCCTGTCCTGCTAATTTGGTCTAAATCCAATCAATTACATAATTTATGATGCCTTATTTAGGCACTTCAATCATTATTAAGCACTTTGACTTTGAGTTATATGATTACCCCTTGTTTATGGATACCTGTACACCTGTATCCAGTACCCCAAACCCTAGCCTAATCTGGAATCTGTTACTTAGTTAAATGTTTTGCCATCTAATTTGGATGTAGGTAGGATGTAGGTAGTCCCATGTATTAGGAAATGTTTCACCAGATTTGAAGAGTGAGGTTGACTTTCAGGCTGGTATCTCACGTTACAGTACACAGTAGGATTTCAATAGCAGCATAATGTAGGGTGACAGCACCAGTAGAAATCTGGTTAAAGTTGACAGAGTTGTTATGCAGTAAGAATCATAGAAATTGAATTTAAAGAGGTATGGGCATATCCTAGAGTTACCTGGACTAGGATAAATGCAGGTCTTAAAGAGGATACAAGGGTTTTCTTATAATCTTAGAGTTAAAATATTAATAATTAATTATTAAAGCCAGGTTATTTTTGAAGGTTAGCATCTGTATTAGTATACTTAACTTCACTATGATTTGAATACTTTTAGTAGTATCTGAACTTCTTTGTATTTTAAATACTTAGAAAGTCAAAAGGTCTTGGCCTAAAGCTGTATGGTTGATTTAGATGTTTGCAGAGCTATATTATCAGATACATTTTTAGATATCCATAAATAATTGATCCCTTTATCAGTTTGATTATCAATTGATTTTTAGATATCCATAAATAATTGATCCATTTATCAGTTTGATCATTTTGCAAATCTAATATAAATATTAGCAAGAGCTATTATTTTCACTTAGGGCTATGGTGTAGGCAGTTAGGGAACTTAACATATTAAATCTATCTACCCCTCTCACATGTCTTATTGCTATTGATAGGACTAAATAGTGATAAGACTAGAGTTTCACATCTTCACTGCCACCAAAAATCTGTGTCCTCCCCCCTCCCTCCAGGTAACCATAATAATTTTTCCATTTTAAATATGGGTTGTGTTCTGTCTGGTTGTTTATTTTATGTATGTGTGTTCAGTTCTCTAAAGTCCACATATGAGTGAGACCATCATGTAGTTTTCCTTTACCTCCTTGCTTATTTCACTAAGCATAATGTTCTCAAGTTTCATCCATTTTATCCCAAAGGATGTGAAAACATCTTTTTTTATTGCTAAGTAGTATTCCATTGAGTATATGCCTCACAACTTTTTAAAATAATCATCTGTGGAGGGCCATTTTTGGTTGTTTCAATTTTTTTGCTATTGTAGATAATATGGCTATGGACATGAGGGTGCATATATCCCTTCAAATTAGTGATAATACCTCTTTTGGATAAATTCCTAGGAGTGGGATTACTGAGTCAAAAGGTATTCCCATCTGTATTTGCTTAAGGATTCTCCATACTGTTCTCCATAATGGTTGTACAATTTTGCATTCCCTACAGCAGTGTATTAGAGTTCCTTTCTTTCCACATCCTTTCCAACATTTATATTCTCCTGTTTTGTTGATGAAGGTCATTCTTACAGGTGTGAGGTGGTATCTCATTGTGGTTTTAATTTGCATATCTCTGGTGATGAGTGAATTAGAGCATTTCTGCATATGTCTGTGGGTCATGTGTATTTCTTCTTTGGAGAACTGTCTATGCATGTCCTCTATCTACTTTATAATTGGGTTGTTCTTTTTCTTTTTGTTGAGCTGAATGAGTTGTTTATAGATGTTTGATGTCAAGTGCTTGTCTGAAGTTTGATGTGCGACTGTGTTCTCCCATTGGCTGGGTTTCCTGTTTATCTTTATGGAGTTTTCTTTTGAAGTAAGGAAGCTTTTTATTTGATATACTCCCACTTGTTCAATGTTGCTTTTGTTTCCCTTGACCATGGGGTGAAGTCTCCAAATATGTCCTTAGTGTTAATCTCATGAAATGTTCACTGATATGTTCTTCTATGTATGTTATACATTCATGTGTGATAGCCAGATCTTTTCCTTGAAAATATTCTTTAAATCCTTTGTTAAATGTATTCATAGATATTTGATCTTCTTGGGTTCAATTGTGAATGGTATTGCTTCCTTCAGTTTCGTTTCTTTTGACTTATCTTTTGCACAAAGAAATGCCATGGATTTATGGGTACTGATTTTGTAGCCTGCTACTTTACTGAATTCATTAATGATTTCCACTAGTTTCTTGGCAGAGTTTCTGGGGTCTTCTAGGCATATCAACATATCATAAGAAAATAATGAGAGTTTAACTTCATTCTTTCCAATTTGTATTCCTGTGATATGTCTTTCTTGTCTGATTGCTATGGCAAGGACTTCTAGGACTATGTTGAATAAAAATGGTGAGACTGGGCACCCTTTTCTAGTTTCTGATTTTAGGGGAAATACTTTCAACTTTTCCCCATGGACTATGATGTTAGCTATGGATTTATCATATATAGCCTTTATTATGTTAAGGAATTTTTCTTCCACTCCCAGATTCTCAAGAGCCTTTATCATAAATGGGTGTTGTACCTTATCAAATGCTTTTTGTTCATTGATTGATAGAATCGTGTGATTTTTATCTTTTGTTTTGCTGATATAGTGGATTACACTTATTGATTTATGGATATTGAACCATACTGCTCCCCAGGGATGAATCACACTTGATCTTTGTGGATTATTCTCTTAATATTTTGTTGTATTCAATTAGCCAAGATTTTGTTGAGGATCTTTGCATCAATATTCATCATGGATACAGGTCTATAGTTTTATTTTTTGGTGGGGTCCTTTCCTGCTTTGGGGATCAGGGGAAAAATGAGAGGGACAAGATGACCAAAGAGCTCTGAACTCCAACTGCACCAAAACTTGGAGAGAAAAAAGGAAAAATGGAGGGGCATTCAAATGTAGCAATAGGTATATGGAATAACTTGGACAGGAACAGAAGACCAGGACCATGAAAAATAATGTGCAAACAAATGAAAATATACAGACAGATAATTTTAGACATAGTAGTTAACTCTGCAAGTTTAGGACAACTGCTGTAGCTTTGAATGGAGGGAATGGAGATACAGAGCTCTAGTGGTGGGAACAGTGCAGGATTTGTTATCTTGTATCTGTTATCTTCTAATTTTCTAAATCCATATCAAATCACTAATGAAATTAAAAATAAATAAAATATGATTTATTATCCCCTCATATTTCAAATATATTTAATACATAGAGAACATAATATATGTATATGAGTCAGAATGTTATAATAGGCAGTGAGGAAAGAATGAGAAAGAGATAAACCAGATCACTACTCCTGTACATGTCTGGGAGCCTGAGGAAAGAAAATGATATGCTCTACCAATTGGACAATCTCCCCAGTGACATCACACAGTTTGTTTTGTTGTTGTTGTTTGTTTGTTTGTTTTATTGCATGCAAAAATTTACCTCTCAAGCATAATGGTTGTTAATATCCCTTTGAGTGAATGATCTGAGAAACACACTTTGGGACAATACAGTTCTAGATAAAAGAGAATCCCTTAGAATACATACTGGGAAAGAAGATACAGGATACTAAGTTTTCTCATTTTACAAAGAAGGCATAATGATTTTGAAATGCTAAGTTACAGTGAATAAAATGGGGGGGAAAGTAGTGATGAAGTGGAACAGTCAATTTGAATTATCTACTCCTGAGTAGTAGGCATATGGCTTTGAAAACAAATATCTGTGCTCAAACCAGTTTTCTTAGGTGTGACTAGGATAAAAAGGATATCTCTTACTACTAAGATGCTATATGCTATAGTGAAGTTTGTGATGCATACACAATGAGACCTGATTGATGTTAATGCTTGAATGCTTGAATAATGCTAAACTTCCCTACTAGTTTCGGTATTCTGACATACTTAACTTAGCCCCCTGTCCTCAAGTGAAAATGTGACCTCATCCCCACATTATGTCTAGGATTTTTCTTTTGTCTATTATCTTTGAGGAAGTAGTATAGGGAAACATCATTAGAAGATCAAACAAGGTAGAAGAATGAAGTTTAGGAAATGGATATCTGTTTCCTTTTTGGCTGTTGAATAGTAAGGATAATTGTAGTTAGGTGAACAAAATGTTTGTATGGGAAATTTAACTACAAAAACAAGCAGTTTTGTTCTGTTTTGTTTTGTTTTCCCCCTCTATAATCAGTCTGGTCTTGTAAGGAGTCCCCAACTTATAAGGATCTTAACTTAAAACAGATACTACATTAAAATCATGAACTTTCCAGATTTCATTTTCTACATCCATATTCATTTCTCTACAGCCTGGCATTTATTTCACCTCAGGAGCTCTCATGTCTACCTTTTCAGTCTTTATATTTACCTGACTACTCAGATTTTAAAAATTACATCTCAAGGAAAAAAAAATGATATAGTTCTAAACAAAAAAAATGTACTTAGCTAGTAAATATTAAGTATAATTTAAAAATAAGTAAAATAAAATCTTGAGTATACCCCTCCAAAATCAGATGGCAATACTGAAATGCATTTGCAACTCTGATACAAAGGACTGGTCTCCATGTACATAAAATAATAGAAATGGAAAGACTGAAGTATATGATTTCCTTATTATTGATCCATGTTAGGTAGGGAATTCTCTAGATCTTAGAAATGAGAACATCATGTAATAGGAGGTAAAATTGTGCGATAAGTATAAATTATGTAGTTGCATATTTTAATATAGATTTTTCCCTATATGCTTTGGAAAACACAGGGAAATAACTGAAGAAATATGGATAGAAATCACTTCATGTAAAAATATTTAATAAATTATGTTTTCCTTAAAAATTACTTTCTCTCTATAGCTCTATAGTATTACAAGGTTTCTTGCCTAAACCCTTTACTAATTTTAAAAACTTCTTTATAAAAATAACTTTCAGAGGTTCCTGGAAGATGGCGGACTGAGAAGCTGCTAGTGGCTTGAGCTCTGACCACATCGACTGAAAACAGTAGGACTTTCTGCCTTTAGTAGGCCAGTCAATAAGGGGTCCTAGCAGTGACACCAAGGAGGTGACTATAATTTAATTTGGGCTAAAAAATAGAGTAAAAAGAAAGGGAAACAAATTTGTTTTAACTTATTATCCCCAAAGCGCACCACCCCCTTTCCCCCATAACCAGTCCCTGGGGACCAGCTCCTAGCAGGCTCCCCTGCTGAGCTTCTTTCTTTACCAAGATTCCTATCCCACTAGGGGGTATCATTCATTCTAAGTCTATTCCCTTCTGAAACCTTTGGCCTTTTTTCTTTCTAAGTAGCCAACCAGCTGCCTCTGCTCAGGCAGATCCCCTTCCATCCCTCCCCCCACCCCACATAGCTAATTAAATAATAAAAAATAAATAAATAAAAAATTCTCCCTCCCCCCACATAGCCAATTAAATAATAAAAAATAAATAAATAAAAAACTCTTTCCTTTCACTGCTCTTTTATTACTGTTCTTTTCTTATCTTTTTCTTTTTTTCTCTCTCTTTTTTTCTTCTTTTACTCATTATTGTAATCCTTTCTTCCTTAATCCTTCAGCTTTCTGAATTCACTGATACATGTTTGGGAATTATTTTGGGGAAGAAATCTGACTCAGAGTAGACTCTCTCTGCATATATCTCTGCTCAACTTCCCTTCCTCCTTTAGCTACAACCTAGAATACACAGTGGATAGTAGATTTGCATAACTGTCTATTCCTGCTATCCTTGTCTAGTCCTGAGGGTTTTTTTTTTTTTTTTCTTTTCCTTTCTTAACAATCAGCTCTGCCTCTGCTCAGGAGGCTTGAGGCAATCTGGGACAGGGTTTTTTACCCTACTCTATTTTATTATTAATATTATATAAAGGCATATATCTTTCCCCCCCTTTAGCTGATCAGAATTAACTCTTAGGGTATCTTTCATTGCTAAGGTAGTGGACATCTTATCTATTGTGAGAGGAACTTGTTACTCCTACCTCCTCTTGTTACCTCCTTGTTACTCCTACTCTCCCCTTCTTCCTCCTCCTAGCTAATTAAAAAATAAATAAATAAATAAATAAATAAAAATAAAGTAATCAATAAAAAAACTTACCTTTCACTGCTCTTTAATTACAGCTATTTTTCTTATCTTTTCTCTTTTCTCTCTCTTGTTTCTCTCTCTTTTTTTTTTATCTTGTCATATACTTCTTCCTTCCTTCTTCTTTGCCTTTCTGAATTTGTGAGTTATTTTGTGGAAGAAATCCGACTCAGAGTGGACTCTCTATGTGTGTATCTCTGCTCTACTTCCCTTTCTCCTCTTGTCACCCCTAGAATATACAGTGGATAGTAGATTTGCATAACTGTCTATTCTTGCTATCCCTTCTTTCTTTTCTCTTCTTCACTTAGACTTGGTTGCTATTTTTTCACGGACTGGAGACATTGTTTGGCTAACTGGTAGTGATTAAATTGCTTCAATACTTGCTTCAGTTGCTATTGTAATTCCTGAGGTTGGTGAGTGCATTTGTCATAAAGGTATATAGTACAGTGTTGCTTGTACTCAAGACACAACAACTGAGGAACAACAGAGCATAAAAATAAGAAATACATAAGTAAAAAAAATGGGTAGATCAAAAACAAATAAAACTGCTACTCCAATGAATGAAAAACAACTTTCAGTGGTCCGGGAGGTAGCACAGTGGCTAAGGCACTAGACTCTAAAGAATGAGGGCCTGAGTTCAATCCCTGGCAGCACATGTACCAGAGTGATGTCTGGTTCTTTCTCTCTGTCCTATCTTTCTCATTAATAATAAATAATTTTTAAAAATAATAATAATTTTCAAAGTTTTCCTTGTTAGTAAATCAGGAAGAATCTGAATATGAGCCAAATTCAGGTAATTAGTAATAGCTGCAGTGATTTTTCCATCTCTTCTAGAAATTTGTAGGTTTATAATTAGAAAGGCAAAAAAGAAAATAAAATAAAAGAAAGTCTGATATCTGTGTCCTGAATAAAGCAAGGAATGGCTAGAAATTCTGGCTAAATTCCTTGTTTCATAGAAACATATTATTAGTAGTAGAGGTTGGAAACTCAAATTGTTCGTCACTAGTACTACTTTGAGTTTCAATAATATAGAGACATAAATGAATTAAACACACATTTTACTTTGTTTCAATTTGCATTTTTAAAACTTTTTTCTGTTTTAGACATCCGTCAATGCTTGTCACTTTTCTCTCTGACACTCTTAGCCTTATACATATACATATATATATTTCTCTGGCTTTTTTGTTTTTGCTGATGGTTGCTTTGTTTTACTTTTCTTCCTTTCTGTTCCTTTTCCCAGTTCAGTGCCAGTGCCAAATAACACTCCAATACATGAAAACTGGATAAATATACAAATTAATGAAATTATATTCTAACATCTTAGCAGAGAACCTCATTCTACTCATTTTTGTAACAAAAAGATGAAATAATTGATTTCTATTGTCCTGTCCAGTTAAGTCATACTGTAGCCTATCATTTATAAATAATCTTTATTTGAACAAATTTGGCAACCTCTCCTTGTAAATATGAATCTAATGGAGTTTACATTTTAATTTTCTTTATTTATTGGATAGACAGCCATAAATCGAGAGGGTAGGGGAGATAGAGAAGGAGAGAGAAAGAGAGACACCTACAGCACTGCTTCACCACTTGCAAAGCTTTCCCTCTGCAGGTGAGGACTGGGGGCTCAAACCTGGATCCCTGAGCACTGTAACATGTGCTCTCAGCCAGGTGTGCCACTACCTGTTCCCTGGGGTTTCCTTTTTTATGTTTGAAAACAAAACTTGTTCTGTATGCTGATTCTGGAGATAAAATGAATTTCTTTCATTTTGTTAGAAATATATGAAAATAAGGCATTTGGATAAGGACAACAGACAAACCCTTAACTATAAAATCACAAATAGGTACCACCATAATGATCAGGTGTACTTATACATCAGGAATAACTTCCACAGCAAGACTGCCTTCCTTCACCTCCCATTGCATTATTGCTCCCTGTCAAATCTGTCAGCTTATGCTCACATTGCTAATTAACTGCACCACTCAAAGCAGGTGAATAGCTAAAGGAAACAGCCCACATTTGTCCTGTGATAATTTATATTTCAGGTCCATGGACTCTGGCACTCATTTTGCTTTACTTGTTTCCCAGTCTTACACACACACACACACACACACACACACACACACACACACACAGGCTCATCACTGGAGAGAGAAGGAGGGTAGCCTTTCCAAAAGGGACCATCAGTGATAATAATCTGTGATGAACAGAAAAGAATTCTGAAGATGGACTCAGGTGCTTGAATTAATGTGAAAAAGATGAAGCAGAATAACTAGTAATTATTCCCCAAAGCTTCCTAAGACAACAACACTTGGTATTCACAACCCATAACTTTCCATTAGTGGATCTATTCTCTTGGGAAACTTTGGATCAACACTATCTTTTATATAAGCAAAGTGGTTTAATAAGCCATTCCCTTTTCTCTGTGTTCATCATGATTCTCTCTCAGTTTAATTCAAGCTCCTTCAATATTCACCCCATATATATATACATTTTTCTATTCCACTTATATTGTTTAAAACTCTTACTTCTTCCCATTAATCTTAGGAATCAATCTTAAATTCATAATCATTTATAGTGCTCTTGCATGACTCTGTCTCTAAGGTGCTAGATCCCTTCTATGATAATTTTATACCCTTGTCTCTATGCATCGATTGTCAGCATAAAACAAATACTGTCATGTTTCAGGACCTCCTTCTAATAAAAAAATTCTGCCAAATCTTTACCTGTTGTCCTACAAACCTACAAATCAATATCTAAATACCACCATATCACCAGTAACATTTTTTTTCTGACAGTCAGCACCTACCAGTTTAAATCCATCTCCATGTTTATATTTTAAAATTTAAAATTTTACATTTTTTCTCCAAAACATTTGTAATAAATTGCATCTGACACATATCTTCAGATACAGCAACACCAGACCAGTGGGTTATTAACCAGACATTACAAAATCTGAAGAAAATTTTGATTTCCACAATTTGGAAAGGATAGATATACTGCAAACATCCTTCAAGAAATCTTTCCCCAACAAGTAATTAATAAGTTCCTAATGATAATAATTCAATAGCTGAGAATCCCTTTATGATTGTAGATAATGTTTATTTATTTATTTATTGCCTCCATTGTTATTGCTGAGGCTAGGTGCCTGCGCCACAAATCCACTGCTCCTGCAGGCTATTTTTCCCTTTTGCTGCCATTATTATGTTATTATTATTATTGTTATTGATGTCATTGTTGTTGGATAGAACAAAGAGAAATGGAGAGGAGAGGAAGACAGAGAGAAAGAGAGGGAGAGAGAGAGAGAGAGAGAGACCTGCAGATCTACTTCACTTCTTGTGAAGCAACCCCTCTGCAGGTGAGGAGCGAGGGGCAAGAACTGAGATCCTTAGGCTGGTCCTTGTGTGCTTAACCTTATGCAGTACTGCCTGACCCCCTGTAGATTATATTTAAATAGTTGAGAATCTTTTTTATAGACTGTAATTTTCACGATAAAGACTACAAAATCTTACTTAATGATTTTTGTTTTTTAGGGCTTACAGTTTTCTTTACATAGAGCATATTTTGGGGCTGGGAGGTGACACACCAGCTTAAATGCACATTGTACAAAGTGTATGGACCTGGGCAAGGATTTCTTAGAGCTCTTGGGTTGAGTCCAGGCTCCCCACCTGCAGGGGATTTTCTTCACAAACTGTGAAGCAGGTTTGCAGATGTCTCTGTTTCTCTCCCTCTCTGTCTCCCCACCCCAGTCTCTCTGTCCTAGCTGATAAAATGGAAATAAAAATAAAATAAAATAAAATAAAATAAAATAAAATAAAATAAGGCATACAGGAACAGTGGATTCATAGTGTCTTCACCTAGCCCCAGTGACAACCCTGGAGGCAAAAACAAACAAAAAGATAGAGCTGGACTTCTTCCCTTCCAGTCTATATTCCTTTGATTCCTTTTTCTTGTCTGAATGTTATGAAGAGAACCTCCAATACTATGTGAAAGAAAGAGTATGGTAATAATGGACAGCCCTGTCTAAGTCCATGATCTAAGGGTGGATGCTTTCAGCTTCTGCCCATTGAGTATGTTGTTGGCTGTAGGTTTCTGCATATAGACTCCACTATTGTAAGGAATTTTCCATCAATTCCCATTTTTTACTTTTTTGATCATGAAAGGATGTTGGATTTTTGTCAAAGGTTTTCTCTGTGTTTTACTGAGATAATCATGTGGTTTTTAGTTTTGCTTTTATTGATGTGGCGAATGACATTTATTGACTTATGTATATTGAACCAGCCTTGCATTTCTGGGATAAATCCCTCTCAGTCATGATAAACAATCTTGAGTAGACTGCTGTATCCAGTTAGCTAGGAATTTGTTCAATATTTTTGTATTTATGTTCATCAGAGATATTGGTTTGTAATTTTCCTTTTTTGTTGTGTCCTTATCTGCTTTTGGTATCATGATGATGTTGGCTTCATAGAAGGTGGAAGGGAGTGTTCTTGTTTCTTTGATCTTGTGGGAGAGCTTTAGAAGTATAGTTATTAACTGTCTCTTGAAGGTTTTGTAGAATCCATTTGTAAACTCCTGGACTTCTACTTCTGAGAAAGTTCTTAAGATTCTTTCAATTTCTTTGTCTGTGATTGGTGCATTTAGGTTTTGTAGTTCATCCTGGTTCAGTTTTGTAAGGATATATGATTCTAGGAATTCTTCCATTTCTTCCAGACTCTCTAGCTTGATGGCATATCACTGTTTGTAGAAGTGTCTTATGATTTTTTGGATTTCTGTGATGTCTGTTATGTCCTATGGTCTTGTTGATCATTATTAAATAATAAAAATATATGAAAAAACATAAATAAAATTTTATGAATGCTGATTAATTACGTGATTGGATGATAACATACATTATATTACAAATACAGACCATTTTCTAATTGATTATTGATTTACTTAGCATCATAATATAAATGGAGAACATATATATTGGGACCTTTTTAATCTAGAAGAGGAATATTAAAATGGGTGAAAATTAAATTAAATAGAGGAAAATCATGTTTTAAGTAAATAAGTAATGTGTGATACTTATAGAAACACTTATTATCATATTATTGAGCAAGATGTGGATTTATAAAGTTATAGTCACATGTGTACAGTTTATTTTCTCCCCATTATAGACAATGAATAATTTTACCAATATAGTGCTGTAGAGTTTGTTCAAAGCAAAATATATCATGGGGATTTCATTGACTCATTATTATCCGTTGAGGCAAGATGAAGACATAGCAGTAATAAACCAATCAGGATCATTGCCTTAATGAAGCATATATTTGATAGGAAGTCATCCATTAAATGATACACTATATGTCAGCAAGATTTTTACAGTTGAGTTATGTGCTAAAACATTAACAGGTAACATAAGATGAAGCATAATTGAGAAAGTCTAGTTCAAATGAAATAATCAAATAATTTGTTTCTGAGGAGGTGACTTTTTGTAGTAAGTAGGCTTCAGTATAGTTGGGTACTAAAATAATTATGAGTCATTATGAACATTAGGCATATGTATAAAATAAAAAATAAACTTCTGAATTACTTTCTAAAAAAATGAAATAGAAAAGGGTGATCAAGAAGGAAACAGAGGAAAACCCTGAGCTTACATTCTCCCAAGGAAGTCACAATATATCTATGGAATTGTCTCAAAAAACAAAATGAAAACAAACAAACAAAAAAACCTGAGAATGACCTATGTGAAGTCAATCCATGAGGATAAAGTGGATAACAGCAACAGTGATAAAGAACCACAGCCCTAAGGCTAAGATCCATAATTCAATTAAGAGACAGTTCACAAATGACAGCTTCTTCTTGAGGTGAGGTGAGGGTGGCTTAGTCTATATCAAGCACCTAATTCGTGCAACCTGCTTCAAAGAGACAGGTCCTCCTCCACAACACTGGACTTTGCAAGTCAACAAGATCTGTGATCATGACACCAAGAATTGATTAGGATACAGGGTACGCTGTTAAAATAAAAATATAAAGATTCACCCCTGAGATTCAGCATAAAATGAATAACCTGAAAATCACTTAAGTCATGGATAAAGGAGATTCATTATTTAACCTTACAAGGTTTATCAACAAACAAGTATCTGTTGTTACTTTCTTCAGAAAGGAAATACTTGTGTGTAATATGTTTACTACTTAGCCTTTGAATTATCAGCCAGAGTTGGAAGTTATTCTTTTAGCAAATTCTTGAGAGCTTATTTGGAGGTTCTAGCAGGGAAACACAGCCACTCATATACCCTCCACTGAAGACTGGCCTGTATCTATTCGGAGAAGGCTGAATTACTTGAAAATGCTCATAAGAGCTGAAAGAAGAGAAGATAAAAGTAAAATCATAAAGAAATATGTAGAAAAGACAAAGTGAAAAATCAAAGTTGCAGTTGAAGAAGGCATTTAATATACTAAAAAATATAATTCTGGGGTGGGATGGTGGTGCACTTGCTTGAAAAAACATCTTAACATGCATAAAGGCCCAGGTTTGAGCCCCTACTCCTCATTTGAAGTGAGGAAGCTTCACAAGAGGTAAAGCTGAGCTGCTGGTATCTCTTTTTTTTTCTCTCTCTCTCCCTTTCTATATCCTCCACCCCTCTCAATTTATCAAAATTTTTTGAGATTAAATAGAAAGGAAAAAATGGTCACCACCAGGAACAATGGATTCATAATAGTGGTGGAAACATATTATAATATGAGGGTTCAGCTACTAAACTGATGAAGTGGAAAAATGAATAATCAAATTTAAAAATAGTGCTATGGACTTCATTCAAATACAGTTACATAAATATAAAAGATTAAATGTACATTGCAGAGATGCCAGAATCAAGACAGGGATAGAAAAATAACTTCATGAATAAATGTCAACACTATACTCTCATAAATAAAGAAAATAGATGTTCATGTACAAGAAGCATAGAAAGTGAATTGCAAGAAGAATCACAAAAATGATCACACAGAGTGTAAAATCAAATTGCAACAACAGAAAGCATCATTTTATATATGACTTCCCACAATAATAGTAAAAGATTATTAATCAGAAATAATACAAAACAGATAGGATGAACGGTGTTCAAAGTGCTGAAAGAAAGTACTCATTTCCAATAGTACTCAGGAAAGATAGATAAACCTAAAAAATTTAGCATCACTAAGCCATGTTTACAGTAAAGGTTAAGGGGTCTATAGGTTAAAGAAAATAAGTGCCACCAAGAAAAAAATAATAAATCATGTAACAATACTCCACAGATGGGGAGTAGATAGGTAATGGTTACACAAAGTGACTCTCATGCTTGCGCTCCAAAGTTTCAGGTTTAATCCTTCTCACCACCATAAACCAGAGCTGAGCAGTGCTCTGGCAAATGTAAATAAATAGATACATACATAAAATAATTGAAAAAAAAGACTTTAAAAAAATACTTCAAGGTAAACATATACTAAATGTAATAAACACTTATAAAATCAATATAGAGATTAAAAGACAATAGATTCTGTTAACTAAAACTACAATAACTAGCTAACTTATACAAAGTCATGAAACATGCAAAATGTGAAGTCAAATGCACAAACTATAGATAATTAAACAAAGGAATGAACAAAACAATAGCAAGCCAAACTTTCAAACTGCAATAAAAAAATGTGATTATGAAGGCTGCTCAGAGGGTGAGAGAGTGGGTTAATTAGGTCAAAACCTGGAAGCAAACCAGGTATCCAACAACAGATGAGTGAATGGCTAAGAAATTTGTGTAATAAATTCACAATGGGATACTACTCAGCTATTAAAATTTATGAATTAAAACCTTCCTCACCTCTCTTGGATGAAGCTTGAAAGAATCATCTTAAGTGACATAAGCCAGAAAGAGAATGTTAGATATGGTTTGATCTCACTTATAGACATTTTTGATAAATAAGAACAGAAGGGGAAACAAAGCAGAACTTGAACTAGGTTTGACATATTTCACCAAAGTAAAGTGCTCTGGGGGTGTGGGTGGGGTGGGTACTTGTGCATGATGGTAAAGTACTTAGATGGGTGTTGGGGGGGGTGAGATAATTTTGCAAGAAACTATGAAATTTTACACATGTATCAACAACTGTATTTAATCTTGACTTTAAACCATTAATCTTCCCAATACTTCATTTCAAAGCATAACTTTCTTTTATGAAATACGATGGATTAGAATTAAACTTGGGCTTATGAGCATAATCCAATATAGTCAGATATAAATATACAAGACTGTATACATGAAATTTATATAACACTATAAACAAATATTATTCTTAATTATATATAAAATGTACATGTAAGATACCTTAAGAATATCTATAAGTATAGATAACTTACATTTACATTTAATGTGTAATGTAAAGGACTTCTGGGAGGCATGATTTATGGAATAGCTGCAATCAGACCTTCACTCTCCTTGATACAACTATTAAACAACACAAGATATTGAACTGGACACATAATCTACAGCTGAAAAAAAATCCACAGCTTCAAGTGGGTGCCAGCACACTTGGGTGAGGAAAGGGTAGTGGGTTGGAAGACATAGCAGGTCGAAATGAGAGCTCGGTGCTGAAGGCATTTCTCACTGACCTGCGCCATCTTGAACAGTAATGTAGTGAGCAGACTCCCCTGAAGAAAATTAATTGGAGCTTAAAACCTCTCAATCTTTGACTCAGGGTTCTGTCCGCCTTTGTTTTTTTTCAGTTTGAGTTTAAGACAAAAACAAAACTCAGGCCACAAGGTAGCCCAAAACATCCTTCCCCCCACCCACTGCTGCATATTCAAATAAGTGGAAAGCAAAGAACATAATATCACCACCTGCTGGCCAACATAACCAACACCATACATGGAAAAGCAAAGAGGCAGAAAGTTAAACAGTATGTCACATCAAACAGAGAAAAGTAAATCAGATGAAGTCCAAAAATTCCAGATACAGAGAGTCTATCAGAGACAGACTATAGAAATCTTATGAGAACTTTACAAAAATATAAGCAAGAGTTGAAAGAGTATTTTACTTTGGAAATTGATAAGAAGCTACAAAATGTGGAAGAAGAAATCTAAGTAGAGTTCACTTAGCAGTTAAACAGCAAGGAGAAAAATTTTCAAAGAGAACTGCAAGGACTGAAAGACCTCTCTAGTGCAGTTAAATCACAGGTAGAAAGTTTAGGTAGTAGACACATACATGCAGAAGGAATAATTTCCAATCTAGAAGACACAGTTATTCCAGTCTTTCAATTCAAAGATAAGGGAGAGGAAAGATTTAGAAAGAATGAAGCTACTATCTGTCAAATTTCAGACTCCATAAAAAGGTTGAATATATGAGTTATAAAGGATAGCTGAGGAAGCAGACCAGGTCAAAGGTCCAGAGGTAATTTTCCAAAAAAATTTAGATGAAAATTTCTCTTACCTAGGAAATCCTCAAATATACCTATTTTGGAGGCAGAACAATCACCCAGGTTCACAAATCCAAACAACCAACACCAAGGCACATTACTGTAAAATTATTACAACAACAAGGAGAAAAATTTGCAAGCTGCTAGGGAAAGGAAAGAAGTTACATATAAAGAGGAAAATATCAGACTTTCATCAGATTTTTCTTTACAAACCCTAGAGGCAAGGAAAGGGTGAAATTACATATTCAAGGCACTAAAGGAGAGGGAATTGCAGCCATGAATTTTGTATCCTGCAAAATTATCCTTCAATTTAAGAGGGAGAAATAAGGGTATTCCCAAACACTCAAAAACAAAAGGAATTTGTCACAATCAACCCCATGTTACAAGAAATACTGAATGGAGTCTTAACAAGAAAGGAGGTAACAAAGTAATACATGTTCTCAGTGAGGTGAACCGCAGTAGACTAGACACAAATACAGAATAAAATAGGAAAGAACAACAAGCAAATAGTAGAGGGAATTAAAAGACAAAGAAGCCTTATCAAATTTGTTATTCAAGATCAACTTAAAAAAAGACTTTTCTAGATACACAATGCTAGTTATTACACAGGGTAACCACAAAACAAAACAGTGAACAGTTATTTGCAGAGAACACAAGAAAAATAAGTAAGGAATTCACTACATAAACTCATCCACACAATAGGTAAGAGAGAAACAAATGGGCAAAGACTCAATAATTTTAAATAAATGTAAAACAAAAATTAGAATGGACATAAGTAAACCACGTATATCAATAATCACCTTAAATATGAATGGCCTAAATTCACCTCTCAAACGACTCAGAGTATCTAAATGGATTAAAGAACAGGATACAAGTGGAGGGTAGATAGCATAATGGTTATGCAAACAGACTCTCATGCCTGAGGCTCCAAAGTCCCAGGTTCAATCCCCTGCACCACTGTAAGCCAGAACTGAACAGTGCTCTGGTTAAAAAAATAAAAATAATAAAAAATAAAGTAAAATAAAAAAATCAGGGGAGTCGGGCTATAGTGCAGTGGGTTAAGCACAGGTGGCGCTAAGCTCAAGGACTGGCGTCAGGATCCCGGTTCGAGCCCCCGGCTCCCCACCTGCAGGCAGGTCCCTTCACAGGCAGTGAAGCAGGTCTGCAGGTGTCTGTCTTTCTCTCCCCCTCTCTGTCTTCCCCTCCTGTCTCCATTTCTCTCTGTCCTATCCAACAACAATGACATCAATAATAACTACAATAATAAAACAACAAGGACAACAAAAGGGAATAAATAAATTTAAAAAAAGAACAGGATACATCCATTATATTTCTTCAGGAAACACACATCCAAAGAAAAGACAAACAGAAACTGAATATTAAGAGGTTGGAGCAAGATGTTCCAAGCTAAAAAAGGGCAGGGATAGCTATCCCAGTCACTGATAAAATAGACTTTCAGGCAGAGAAAGTAATCAAAGATAGAGAAGGACATTACATAATGGTTAAAGGTTCAATCCAACAAGAAGATATAACCATCATTAATATACATGCCATCAATTTAGGAGCACCCAAATATATAAATCAAACACTTACTGAATGCAAAGGAGACAATGATACCAATGCAATAATAGTAAGAGATTTCAACACACCACTCACGACAAGAGACAGACCATCTCAACAAAAAATCAGTAGAGAAATAGAAAACATAAATGAAACCATAAATGAAATGGACCTAATGGATATATACAGAACTTTCCATCCCAATATTAATGGATACACATTTTTAAGTACACATAGAACATTTATAAGCATTGACCATATGCTGGGCCACAAAAACTGTCTAAACAGATATGTAAATATTAAAATTAAAAATGTATCTTCTCAGACCATGAAGGCACAAAACTAGCAATCAATCAAAAACAGGAAAAGCAATTTCACCAAATCCTGGAAGCTATATATGATAAATACATTGCTAACATCATAGTCCATGGGGAAAAATTGAAAGTATTTCCCCTAAAATCAGAAACTAGAAAAGGGTGCCCAGTCTCACCAATTTTATTCAACATAGTCCTAGAAGTCCTTGCCATAGCAATCAGACAAGAAAGACATATCAAAGGAATACAAATTGGAAAACTACTGGAAATCATCAATGAGTTCAGGAAAGTAGCAGGCTACAAAATCAATAACCATAAGCACATGGCATTTCTTTATGCAAAAGATAGGTCAGAAGAAATGAAACTGAAGGAAGCAATACTATTCACAATCGAACCCAAGAATATCAACTATCTAGGAATAAATCTAACAAAGGATATAAAGGATCTTTTCAAGGAAAACTATAAGACACTGTTAAAAGAAATATGGATGACACAAAGTAATTGAATAATACCCTCTGTTCATAAATTAGGAGCATAAATATGATTAAAATGTGCTGACATCAGGGGACAGAGAAGTAATGAGGAAACTCAGGAGAAGATCTATACCACCATGGACTAGCAGTGGGGCTGTGAGAGTCTCTTTCCATAACCACTGGATTATCTCTGCCCCATGCTGAGTAATCTCTTGTTCAGGAGACAGTGATTAAGCTAAGATTCCTACTTATAGTTTAAAAGCCCTCAGGCTCCCATAGCCTACAGGGAAGAAAAAGAAACTTTTAATTACCTTATTCAGACACAAGTCAATTCAGGCAAGAGTGATCAGTAATTTGTACTAGAGAGGAACCTCATAACATACAATATAAAATGGTTAATACAGCAAGAAGAAATATTGGAGGAATGAACCACAACAAGAGTGCAGCTAAAAGTCCCCCAAAGGTTGAACCGCAAAATAATGAGATAAACATCCAAACATTATTTAAGGAAACCACAACAGTGAGTAAAGATTTTGAAAGTATTGTCATCAGAAATGCTGAAACAACAAATGAGACTCTGGAAGAAAACACCAATTATTTCAAGGTTATTAGAGAGTTGAAAGCTGAAATAGCTAATCTAGGAACACAAGTAGCTGAACAAGATAAAACAGTATCAGAAGAGGGTAACAAAATAGATGAATTCTAGAAAACAGTAGAGGGGAAATAGAATAGAGTAAATGAGGCTGAAAACAGAATTAGCAAGATCAAGGAGGAATTACAGACCACTGGAAAAAAAGAGATCTCAAAAAGAGATTAAGAGACTGAAAACAACAAGATAGATCTATTGAATAATTTCAAAATAAATAATATACTTATTTTTGGCTTACCAGAGGAAGAAAGGGAGGGAGGAGAAGAAAACATTCTTCAGGAAATAATAGATGAGAACTTCTCTAGTCTAGACCGCATCAAAGGTTCAAGAAGCCCAGAGGGATCCAAACAAAATTAACCCAGACTTAAAGACATCATAAAGACATACGCCTGTGGGGTGCATTGGATTGACCTTCCCGTGGTGCATCTCGTGAGTACCCATTCATTGGGGAAACTGACGATCCTTCCTAGCCGACTGAATCCACATGGATCCCAGTCACTTTCAAAGCCAGCAACAAGCAGCTCCTGACAGCTTTCAAGCTGTTGGTCCTGCTCTTCGAGTCCTCCAACTTAATGTTGAGGGGCTGTCCTTTGCCAAACGCGTTCTTATTGGTCAATTGGCGATACAGCATCAGGCAGATGTTATCTGCCTACAAGAAACACATATAGCAATCAATAAAACTGCTCGATTCACCATCAGTGGATTCGATTTAATATGCTATAATCTCCATCCTAAACACAGTCAAGCCATCTATGCCAAATCGTGTCTTGCAGACGTTTACCATACGGCCTCTTTGACCTTCTACGACTCCATTACTATTGGAACTATTCAGCTCGTCAACGTATATAAGCCTCCCAGTGCCTCATGGGATAATGAGGTCCTGCCTAGCCCCAATCACCCAGCCGTTTACGTTGGAGACTTTAATAGTCATCACCAAGACTAGGGATATTCCTCCACTTATGCTGATGGCTCTATCTTAGCCAACTGGGCTTCAGCGAATGACCTCTCCCTATTATAGGATCCCAAACAGCCAGGCTCTTTTCACAGTGCTAGATGGAATAAAGACTCGTCACCCGACCTGTGCTGGATTAGCACAGTCAACGGCCAAGCCTTTCCCGCTATGAGACACATTCTCAAGATCTTCCCTCATAGTCATCACTGCCCAGCTATCATCCACATTGGTCTCCAGCTCCCACTGATTCTGTGCTCGGAGAAACTAAGATGGAACTTTCGGAAAACAAACTGGCATCTGTTCAGTGATCTTACCAACAAATCTATTCCTGCAATTCCAATTAACTCTATCCCCTCTGAAGATTCCTACAGGTGCTTCCGCCAAGCCATCTTCAAAGCAGCTTCCCAAGCCATTCCTCGTGGGAGATGTGCTAACTATACGCCTTGTCTTGATGCTGAATGCGAGCAACTACTAAAGCAGTATGATGAGTCGGGCGACCCAGATGTGGCTGACCATCTCATTGCCTCCCTGGATGCACCACGCCAAGCCCACTGGCAACAACTCACGGAAAGTCTGAACTTCACCCACTCAAGTAGGAATGCCTGGAAGCTTCTTCACAGACTGGGTGCCGGTAGCCAACCCCCTCCCGTCTCCCATCCTCCCATATCTCCAAACTCAGTGGCCAGTCACCTAACTCAAGTTGGACGTGCTAAGATCGACCCAGTCTGGAAAAGAGAAATTTCCCATGAGTGGTCATCCCACTTCCGGTTATCTTGTCCATCTCCAAAACTCTCTCCCTTTACACTGTCTGAACTGGAAGACGCTTTGAAGAGGGTTGAACTGGGAACAGCTGCTGGCTATGACAACATTACCCCAGAACTCATTCTTAACCTGGGTCCCGAGGCAAAGAAGTGGCTTGCTTCATTCCTGTCCCATATCTTGGAATCTGAGTCTATGCCCAAAGTTTGGCGTCGTGCGAAGATAATAGCGGTTTTGAAACCAAAGAAAGACCCAACAGTGACCGCCAGCTATAGACTAATTTCTCTCCTCTCTGTGTGTTACAAACTCCTTGAGAGGCTGCTTCTGTCACTTATTTCTCATCTTACAGAGAAATTCCTATCACCCGCCCAAGCTGGTTTCCACCCAGGAAGATCTACCTGCGAACAAGCCCTGACCCTCTTAACTTACATTGAAAATGGATTCCAGAAGAATTTAAAGACAGGTGCTGTCTTTGTTGATCTCACAGCAGCCTATGACATGGTCTGGCACTGTGGTCTCCTAGTTAAGATCTCAAGATGCCTGCCTCCATGGGTGGCCAACACTATATCGTTTCTTCTCCAAAACAGAAGATTCCGGGTGCATCTGGGTGACAAGTCTAGCAGATGGAGACTTGTCTCAAGTGGCCTCCCCCAGGGCTCTGTTCTGGCTCCTACGTTATTTAATATTTACATCAATGACCTCCCAGAAACTTCTTCAAGGAAGTTCATCTACGCCGATGACATCTGCTGTGCAACTCAGGCATCCAAGTTCGACATCCTCGAGGAAACACTCACGAAAGACATGTCTCTGATATCTGATTACTGTAAAAAATGGCGACTAATCCCTAGCACTGCAAAAATGGTATCATCTGTTTTCCATCTACACCATGCCTCAGCCTCGCGTGAGCTTAATGTGCAGCTTGGCAATACGAGAATCCGGCATGAAGCCCAGCCAGTCTATCTTGGCGTTACTCTCGATCGCACTCTGTCATTTCACAAACATCTCATAAAAACTGCAGCAAAGGTGGGTGCGAGGAATAACATCATTGCAAGACTGGCCAGCTCCTCATGGGGCGCGAGTGCTTCCACACTACGGTCATCATCTCTGGCATTATGCTATTCCACTGCAGAATACTGTGCCCCAGTATGGTTTCGTAGCCCCCATGTCCACTTGGTCGATTCCAAATTATATTCCTCCATGAGGATGATTTCTGGAACCATCTGTTCCACCCCGGTTCCATGGCTGCCAGTTCTTAGCAACATCGCCCCGCCAGATATTTTTAGGGGTGTGGCATCATCTAAGTTCATTTCCCATGTCTATGCTTGACCGAACCTGCCAATAATGCGGATATCTTCGCCCACCCTGTCCAATGCTTGACGTCTTGTCACCCAATCTGGTCCCCTATGCCTACACTGAACTTCTCTGTTCCAGTCTCTTGGAAACAGAGTTGGCAGTCAGCTGAGGTAAAGAACAAACACTTCATCACAGACCCCTGCAAGCGTCAACCCGGCTTTGACCTAGCACGTTATGATTGGGCCCTCCTCAATCCCTATCGAACAGGCCATGGACGGTGCACCGCTATGTTCCATCGCTGGGGAGCCAGAGACGATCCAAACTGCCCCTGTGGCTACAGACAGACTATGACCCACATAGTCAATGACTGCCACCTCTCCAGATTCAAAGGAGGTCTCGAAACTTTACATCAGGCTCAACCTGATGCTGTTGACTGGCTACAGAAGAAGGGCAAACGCTAGAAGAAGAAAGACATCAAGACACATCACATTGAGAATGGAAAGGAATAAGTATAAAGAAAGGATCCTAATGGCTTCAAGAGAAAAACAAAGAGTCACCTACAGAGGAAAACCCATAAGATTAGCAGCAGACTTCTCCACACAAACACTACTGACAAGAAGATAATGGCAAGATATCTACTGAGTGCTCAATGAGAAAGGCTTTCAATGAGGACTACTGTATCCTACTAGACTGTCATTCAGACTAGATAGAGGAATAAAAACCATCTCAGGTGAGTCAGCAGTAGCACATCAGGTTAAGAACAGGTGGCACAAAATGCAAGGACTGGCATAAGTATCTAGATTTGAGCCCCCTGCTCCCCACCTGCAGTGGTGTCACTTCAGAGGCAGTAAAGCAGGTCTGCAGGCATATATATTTATCTACCCTTCTCTATCCTGCCCTCCTCTCTCCATTTCTCTCTGTCCTATTCAACAATGAAGTCAACAATAATAACTGTAACAATAAAATAAAAAGGGTAACTGTTGTTAAAATTTGGTGGCTCTAGCTGGCCGGGCTAGCTTCACGGGTGGGTAACAGAGACGACCAGAGACATACGGCTGGGCAGGGAAGCTGTATTTCTTTATTCAGGAACAACGATTTATAAACTAAGACAAACTAATCACCAAACAGAACTCTCTTGCCTCTTTCCCCCACAGCGGCGCCAAGCACTCTCGAATTCTGAAACTCTGGAACTCTCTCAGGGTTCCTTGGGGCGGGGACAAGCGGGCCCGCGAAACTAGCAGGACTGAACCAATTTTCTTGGCAGGGGGAGAGCTCGAACAACCCAATGTAAAGCATACAACAGGTAACAAAAGGGAATAAATAAATATTTAAAAAATTGAAAACCTTCTCAGACAAGAAACAGTTGAAAAAATCATTTATCACTAAGCCTGCCATGACAGAAGTTCTGAAACGTCTTCTATAAATAGTCAGACCACCAGAAATAGGACATATATCAGAACACTCTAAAACTCTACAAAAATGGTGTTAAAACATCTTCAATCTTTGATATCAATAAATGTTAATAGCCTGAATTCACCTATTAAAAAGACACAGAGTAGGAAGATGGATCAGAAAACACAAGCCAACAATATGCTGTCTACAGGAAACCCACTTAACTCAACAAGACACACACAGACTCAAAGTGAAAGGATGGACAACTGTCATACAGGACAATAGCCCACAAAAATGGCAGGAACAGTTATTCTCATATCTTACATGATAGACTTTAAAACAAATAAAATTTAAAAAGATAGGGATAGACACTACTTAATGCTCAGTGGATCAGTCAATCAAGAGGACTTAACAATTATTAATGTCTATGCACCCAATGAGAAGACATCTAAATATATCAAACATATACAGAAAGAGCTACAGGAATATATTAACAGTAACACAGTCATAGTAGGGGACTTCAATACTCCTCTCTCTCTCAACTTGACAGATCTTCCAGGGTGAAAATCAATAAAGACATAAGGGAGCTAAATGAGGAGATAGATAAACTAGAACTATTGGACATTTTCAGAGTCATTCATACCAAGAAAGTGGAATACATATTTTACTCAAGTTCACATGGGTCATACTCAATAATAGACCATATATTAGGCCACAAAGACACCATCAGCAAATTCAAGAGCTTTGAAATCATCCCAAGCAACTTCTCAGACCACACTGGAATTAAACTAACACTTAAAAATCAACAAAAGATTATTAAAGTCCCAAAATGTGGAAGCTCAACTGTACACTACTTAACAACTACTGGGTCAAAGGGTAAATAAAGGAAGAAATCAAAATGTTTCGAGTTCAATGAAAATGAAGACACAAGCTATCAAAATATTTGGAACACAACTAAGGCAGTACTGTTCATAGCCATACAAGCACACATTAAGAAACAAGAAAAAGCACAAATAAACAGCCTGATTGCACATTTTAAAGACCTAAAAGAAGAACAAAGGAACCCTAAAGCAACCAGAAGGAGAGAAATCACTAAAGTTAGGGTATAATAAGTAACATTGAAAATAGGAAAATCATACAAAAGATCATAGAAAGTAAATGTTGTTTCTTCAAAAGAGTGAACAAAATCGACAAACCTTTAGCCAGACTCACAAAACAAAAAAGGGAGAAGACCCAAATAAATCAGATAAAAAAATGAAAGAGGAGTTATGACAACAGACACCACAGAAATTCAACATATCATGTGAGGCTTCTATGAACAACTGTATGCCACCAATCTAGAGAACCTAGAAGAAATGGAAAATTTCCTAGATACCTACAAACTCCCAAAACTAAGTAAAGAGGAAATAGATAACATGAATAGGCCCATCAAAGATAATGAAATTGAAACAGTTATCAGAAATCTTCCAAAAGATAAAAGTCCTGAGCCAGGTGGTTTTACAAATGAATTCTACAAAACGTTCCAAGAAGAACTAATACCTTTATTTTAAAAGTCTTCCAGAAGATTGAAGACACTGGAATACTCCCTTCCAGCTTCTATGAAGCCAATATCACTTTGATACCAAAAGCAGACAGGGACACAACTAAAAAAGAAAAATACAAATCAATATCTCTGATGAACATAGATGCTAAAATATTGAACAAAATTATAGCCAACCGGATATAGCAGTATATTAAAAAGATTGTTCATCATGACTAAGTGGGCTTTATCCCAGGGATTCAAGGTTGGTTTAATATATGTAAATCAATCAATGTGATCCAACACATTAATAAAAAAAAACCAAAACCACATGGTCATATCAATGGATGCACAGAAAGCCTTTGACAAAATAACATCCCTTTATGATCAAAACACTAAAAAATGGGAATAGATGGAAAAATCCTAAAGAGAGTGGAGTCTATATATAGCAAACCTACAGCAAACATCATACATAATAGTGAAAAACTGGAAGCATTTCCCCTCAGATCAGGTACTAGACAGGGATGCCCATATCACTATTATTACTCAATATAGTGTTGGAAGTTCTTGCCATAGCAATAAGGCAGGAACAAGGAATTAAAGTCATACAGACTGGAAGAGAAGAAGTCAGACTCTCCCTATTTGCAGATGGCCTGATAGCATACATAGAAAAACTGAAGGAATCCAGCAAGAACCTTTTGGAAATCATCTGGCAAAACAGTAAGGTGTCAGGCTACAAAGTTAACATTCAAAGTCAGTGGCATTCATCTATGCAAACACTAAGTTAGAAGAAGTTGAAATCCAGAAATCAATTCCTTTTACTATAGCAACAACAACAAAAAAGAAATATCTAGGAATAAACCTAAACAAAGAAGTGAAAGACTTGTATACTTAAAATTATGAGTCACTACTCAAGGAAATTGAAAAAGACACAAAGAAGTGGAAAGATATTCCATGCTCATGGGTTGGAAGAATTAACATCATTAAAATGAATATACTGCCCAGAGCCATATACAAGTTTAATGCTATGCCCATGAAGATCCCAACCACATTTTTAAGAGAATAGAACAAATACTATAATTGTTTATCTGTAACCAGAAAAGACCTAGAATACCAAAACAATCTTGAGAAGGAACAGATATTGAGGCATCACACTCCCAGATCTCAAATTTGATTATAGGTCCACTGTAAGCAAAATTGTTTGGTACTGGAACATGAATAGACACACTGACCAGTAGAATAGAATTGAGAGCCCAGAAGTAAGAACCCCACACCTATGGACATTTAATCTGTGAAAAAGTGCCCAGACTATTAAATGGGGAAAGCAGAGCCTCTTCAACAAATGGTGTTGGAAAAAATAGGTTGAAACATGCAGAAGAATGAAACTGAACCACTATATTTCACCAAATACAAAAATAAATTCCAAGTGGATCAAGGACTTGGATGTTAGACCAGAAATTATCACATACTTAGACGAAAATATTGGCAGAATATGTTGTTTCCAAGTTGCCATCTTGACTCCACCCCTATTTTTTAAATTTGTATTTGGTTAATAAGTGTACCAAACCTCAACAGGTTATAGTATGCTGGGGTTTAACAATGAATCTTCTTTTATCAGTATTCTTTCTGCTACATTGTAACAACCTATAGTTTTACTCAATGTTCTAACTCTATATGTTGAAATAGACTTGATAGATAATATGTAAGATAAATATATAAATAATTTGTAGGATAAATCCTCTCTTTATCACTATAATTACCATGATTTCATTTGGGCTACTGGATTCTTTTACTAGTTCAACTTAAAAATGATCCAACATCAAGTTGTTATACTAAAAAAGAAAAAGTCAATTAGAACAGCTTCTGTTCTCTTCAACATGTATTTTATGCAGAATTCAGTCATCCAAATGAACTTTCTTATACATTTAATAACTTCTGAATTTGGTTCATTAGCTTATACTATATCCATTTACCATTTGTGAGTTATTTTAACCCCCTTTAGCCTGCTTTTTAAGAAATACTTTTTAGTTTTATTTATTTAATTTGTTAGGACAGAAAGAAATTAAGAGGGAGGGGAAATAGAGAGGGAGAAAGAGTGGACAGATAACTGTAGTTCTGCTTCACTACTAGTGATTTGACAGGATTTGACTAGATCTGGAGTAGGGCACCAAAGTAAAAACCCTGGAGTGAGGGTGAGGGTGGACATTTAGCTTCCCGGAATGGTAGGGGGTAATGGGGGGTGCGGGAGTGGTATGGGACACAGTCTTTTGGTATTGGAAATTATGTTTATGTACACTTATATCAATTTGTAGTCATATAAATCTCTATTTAATTAATATGAGAGAGAAAAACTGACTGTATGTTGCAAACTTTTTAAAGCACATAATGAGTCTTTTTAATACATATGCTAAGTCTTTGATATGTTGACTCTCTCAAAAGCCTAGACCAAGGAGAACAGAAGCAACTGGTGGCACAGCTATATACAAATAATGTAAAAGGACATAAATTATGGTGATGATGTGTATTATACAGCAAATCCTAACAAAGGGATTTCTCAATGTTAACCAAACAATGTGATGATAACAATAACTATCCATTGTCTTCTTGAACCCTAAGATAGCAGGAACCTCATATTTCCACTACAGAGCCTATATTTCCCACAGTACTGGAACGTTAGTGTGGGGCACACTTTCTGGCATGCTTCTTTTAATTCATACCAAATAATATTGCATCCACCGATCCCAACCTAATTAACGCAAGGAGTACCACCTCAGCATGCTTCACTTCAGACTGTGTCCAGAGACTTCTGATGTGGAATGACAACCCTTCAGCTTCATTCTCAGGTGAGATCTTTCCTTTCATAGTATTCTCTAATTCTATTCCAGTTGGTTTACTTCCTAACAAAGTCCCAAAACCTAGATATAGACTGGTCCTGTGAGATAGAGCATATGTTCACATGTGCCCATAAACCAGGGAAAAATATATACCTGAAAGCAGAAGTACACAAGAGTCTGTAGGGAGTACCCCCCCATCACTTCATCTGCACTATTCCAGCCTTTAGGTCCATGATTGTTCTACAGTTTGTTTTGCTTTGTATGTTAACTCTTTTTCTCAGCCACCAGGTTCCAGATACCAGCATGATTCCAACCAGACTTCCCTGGAGAGATGACCCCACTAATGTGTTCTGGAGCTCCACTTCTCCAGAGTCCCACCCTACTAGGGAAAGAGAGAGCAGGCTGGGAGTATGGATTGACCTTCCACCTTATGCATCCCACAATGACTTTGGGTCCATAATTCCAGAGGGATAAAGAATAGGAAGGCTATCAGGGGAAGGGATGGGATATGGAGATCTTGTGGTGGGAATTGTGTGGAGTTGTACCTCTCTTGTCCTATGGTTTTGCTAATGTCTCCTTTTTTAAATAAATCAAAAAACAAATAAAAAAAGCTAATTCTTCCATGAATGGGGAAATAGCCTATAGTATTATGTACTGTGATAAATGAAACCACACATAATAAATCAGATTTTAGCGATCATATAACAGAACAGTGTAACATAACCCCAAACCAACCCCTTTGGTGAATTTACCCAATCAAGCTCAATGTTCCTTTTCTTTCTGTATAAAGGTAAATGCTTTCATCAGGATTCATTAGGGAGAACCCTCAAGTTCTTTGTAAAAATCAATAGGATTGCTCTATGCCAGGCACCATGTTAGGCTCTAGAGACACAAATAATGATAATAATTTAAAAAGCTCCACAGTATTTGCCCTGGAAGAACTTTCAGTCTAATGGGGAAGGCAGACAAGTAAAATATTTCAACCTTATGTGATGAGAAATAGTAGATGCAGAACCAATATAGAGCTGGCAGACACTAGTATGGTTACACAAGTTGATAAAACTGTTGAAATGCTCTGGGACTATAAACATGACTTACTGGATAGGTGTTTCTGGGTGTCCTCTGGCCAGCTAAGAAACAGCAGTTACTCCTCCCATTTCCCCACCTCGGGACTTACCTTTATTCAGGTTACCTTTGAGTAGAGGTACCCAACTCCAGGGATTCAATCATGGACCTCTAGCTTCACATCCAAGGACTTAACCTCTGGACCACAGCCATCAGCCATATCGGGGGAAGGTTTCTAGTAATCAGCTTCTATCCAGAACCATGAAAACCTGCCAGGACCCATTTTCTGTTTCCAATCACACCTTTCAGGTGTTTTCCCTTCTCCAGCTCAACCTTGCCCTCTTTCTTCCCTTTCCATGCTATATCTCCACAAAGACCAAACCATCCCTATGTACCCCACTTTTTCAAACCATCCCTAAGTACTCCATCATTTCTCCTCTTTTTCCTTATTAATACTTTTTCTTTTTTTGTGGGGGATGCGGAACTCTGGTGATGGGAATTCTGTGAAATTGTGCTCCTCTTGCCCTATGGTCTACTCGATCATTATTAAATCAATAAAATGTAAAAAAGAGAGCTAATAGGGTAATTAATATGGATTGCATCATATGCTCCCCACTAAATATGATGAAAGCTTATTTTCCGATGTGACTCTTAGGGGTGGTTATAATCAAATACTTTGACAAACTGGAGTCTTAATATGCTAGGGTCAGTGACCTATTAAGAAGAGACACCTTTCTTTCTTCTGTCTTTTCTCTTCTCTCAGAAAAAAGGTGACCTCTATAAGCAAAGAAAAGTTTCACCAGATCCCAGTCAGGCAGGCACCCACATCTCAGACTCTCTAGACTTCAGAGTTGTGTGTATGTGATGCATGTGTGTAGCTGATAGAAGAGAGGAAAAGTAGAAGGAGTAATATTAAAAATACTGATAATTTTTCAGAACACAATCAATAGTTGATGATTTTGTGTCACTGAGCCTCTGTAGATGTTTGATTCCACTGCTTTTTAAAAATCTTTCTATTTAAATTTCTGATAGAGAAGTCAATGGACAGAGATGAAAGAGAGAGAGAGAGAGGAGACATCACAGCAAGTTTCACCATCTGTAGATCTTCCCCACAGCCATCCATGATAATCTCATGTGAAGCTGAGGCTCAAACACAGACACTATTTCAGGTAAGGCATTTCCAGGCATTTAATTAATATTTAGTGTTTATAAATATAAATACATTACAAATTATAAATACATCTGAGAGGTGTGATTGGAAGCAGGAAGTGGGTCCTTGCAGGTTTTCTTTATTATGGAAAGAAGCTAAGGTTACTAGAAACCTTCCCCAGGAATGGCTGACAGCAGTGGTTGAGTGGTTAAGTCACTGGATGTGGAGCTAGAAGCCCGTGATAGAATCCCTTGAGTCAGACGTCTTTACTCTCAGATGAGTTTCAAGGTGAGGAAGCTTTTTAATTTGATGTCCCAATACCATTTCCCAGTACAAGGAGCAGGCATTCTTGAAAAAATAAGTGCTTCTAGGAGTAGATCAGGAACTATGTAGGATGAAACTGGACTATCTTAAAATGCAGAAATCAAGAAAAATTCTCAAAAACAGAACAACCTGTATCAGTGAATTTCTGTCAATAGAGCAAAACATCAGCTGTAAGAATTCCAAATGGCTGAAGCAGAGTCAAGTAGAACAACAAAAATAAAGTAGTATCCAATGAGTAATATTCAGTTAGTGTGTACTATATATTAAAAAATATATTTAATTCAGAAACAACAACCATTCGATGTAGAAAATATGTAAGTTCTTGAGTGAGATGAATTGCTGTAATAATTTTACAATGATATTATGCATAAAAATATTCATATTATGTGCACCTTAAATATATGCAATTTACCTGTGAACTATCAGTAAAGCTGATAAAAATTTTAATTTAAAGGATTAGTGATTGACATTTTAGTGGTCAAGAGTGCTTTCTTTCTAATACCTATGCAAAATCTAAAGTTGAAAAAGATAAAAAAAAACTTGAATAGAGACATTCAACTCAAGGAATTTGATCACAGGGCTCTAGCTTCACCTCCAGTGACTTAACCACTCAACCACTGCTGTCATCCATGCCAGGGGAAGCTTTTCAGTAACATTAGCTTCTTTCCATAACCAAAAAACCTGCAAAGACCCACTTCTTTCTTCCAATCACAGCTTTCAGATGTTTTCCCTTCTTCAGCTAACTCTTGCCCTCTTTTTTCCCTTTCCACAACACATCTCAACAAAAACTAATATTCATATTAAATATACATATTATGTGCACCTTAAATATATACAATTTACCTGTGAAGTATCAGTAAAGGTGATAAAACCTTTAATTATGATTAGCATGTGGCATCTCTACCACTTCATTTTCTATTGTGTTGGTTTTCTGAATTAAATAAACAATTCATTTTGAATTCTGAAAATATAAGATTTTAATTTTAAAAATATTCAAAAAGTGAAGAAAGGGCTGAGTGGAAGTGCACCCAGCTGGGCACTGACATTGTCATGCTCAAGGGCCTATTTTGAGTCCCCAGTTTCCACCATCAGAGGGGAAGCTTCATAAACAGTGGTGAGGCAGAACTGCAGGTATCTCTCTGCCTTTCTATCTCCAACTTCTCTCTCCGTTCCTCTCTGTACTATCACTTAGTAAAAAAATGGACATTATTAAAAAGTTAACAATAAAACTAACAAAAGTGCATGACTGTTTAGAACATGAGTAGTCTTCCTTCTGCTATTTATATTTTTCCACTAGTTTCTAGGTTGTCTTTGGGAGACTTACTTTTATAAGTTAAAATTATGTTTTAAAAATGCTTTTGGAATGAAAAAGGCCTCCTATGCTTTATACATAAAAGCCTAAATGTCCAGAGTTCAGGCTCCAGCACTACCACATGCCAAAGTTGGGCAGTGCTCTGGGGGAGAAAAAATATCCCTACAGAGAAAATGACCAGTATTTGTCATATCCTGTTTGCCTTCCCCTTTCTTTCAACCACTAAGAATAGGCTGGAACTATTGGAACTTTAAGTGCTTAATGTGTCTAAGGACTCACAGCTACAGGCAGTCAAGAAGCTATAAATCAGATACAGCATATAGTCTAGATTCCTAACCATTCTGGATCATGAGATTACTTTTAGGAACTGGTAAAAACCAAAGCCTTTCTCTCTTAAAAACTTCATCATCTGATCACATGTACAATTTTAGGGTATTTTCATATCTCTTTATCCAGAGAATGACGACTAGAAAAATTGACCCCAAAAGTAGCCTCTCAGTCTGAGGCATCTCATCTCTCAAGGTAAAAGTGGATAGACACGACAAGAGGGAAAAATGGAATGGTACTGATTCTCTTCTAACTTCCTTGTAGTTTGATTAATGTTAAAGATTTAGTTTTGAAAGTCTCCTCACAATTCATTAAAATGACCTAGTAGTGCTTTTCTGAATATAATAACAATTTGAAAAGATTAAAGGATTAGTGATTGACCCACATTTTAGTGGTCAAGAGTGCTTTCTTTCTAACACCTAGGCAAGACCTAAAGTTGAAAAAGATAAAAGAAGTGGGGTACATAGGTATGGTTTGGTCTTTGTGGAGATATGGCATGGAAAGGGAAGAAAGAGGGCCAGATTGAGCTGGAGATGGGAAAACACCTGAAAGATGTGATTGGAAGCAGGAAGTGGGTCCTGGCAGTTTTTCACAATTCTGGATAGAAGCAAAGATTACTAGAAACCTTCCCCCGATGTGGCTGATGGCTTTGGTTGAGAGGTCAAGTCCTTGGATGTGAAGCTAGAGGCCCATGATAGAATCCCTGGAGTTGGATGCCTCTATATAAAGGTAAGCCCGAATAAAGGTAGGAGAAAGAAAGGAGAAAGGAGAAAGAAAGGAGGAAGGGAGGGAGGGAGGAAGAGAGGGAGGGAGGAAGGGAGGGAGGAAGGAAGGGAGGAAGGGAGGGAGAAAGGAGGGAGGGAGGAAGGGAGGGAGAAAGGGGGAAGAAAGGAAGGAAGGGAGAAAGGGGGGAGAAAGGAAGGGAGAAAGGGGGGAGAAAGGAAGGAAGGGAGAAAGGGGGGAGAAAGGAAGGGAGAAAGGGGGGAGAAAGGAAGGAAGGGAGAAAGGGGGGAGAAAGGAAGGAAGGGAGAAAGGGGGGAGAAAGGGAGAAAGGGGGAAAGCGGGGGGAAGAAAGGAGTTAAAAAAAAGTTTAACCAGAAAAAAATAGGTAAATTTATCTAATATAAAATAAAGTACAATAAGCATACATAATACTCTAAGAGACAGTAATTTTATACTAGTGAGAAAGAACACAGTTAACCATTTGGACATTAGAAGGCAACTCAGTTATGCAATAGAATATTCAAGAACACAGTGAAAAATAAACTGTGTGTGTAGCACCTAACACACAAATAAAAATCAGGAGAACAATCTATATTTATTTGCATCATTGCATATGAGTGAGCTCTTAACCTATATAGTTATCATAATTTTTGAGTATCTGAGTTCTTGTGAAGCATGCACCATGTCCTGGTCACTCATAAACTTATTACCTGTTGAAATTCTTGAAACATAGTAGGAATTTGATAAACATTTGGAAAACATATGAATTAATAATGAAATCAAGAAGCCTAAAATAAGTGCCTCCTTCACCACATGTAATATGTAAGAGTCTGTGAAAATTATATACTTTCATGCTCAAACTCAATCTGGCCACAGAATAATTAGTAGCATTTGAAAATCCATTACTCTAAAATATTACAAAGATAAAGTGATGATTATCTTAAAGTCATTGTTTCATCAAAAACAATGAAGGGATCACAACACTGGTACTATTTATTGACTCTATAACAGAAAATACTGGGCATTTTGTTTCTATTACCAAAGTATATTCTTAAATCTGTTTTTTTAAACTTTAAAAAAAAATTTTTTTTGTTTATTATTTATTTTTGAGAGAGATGCAGAGAGATAAAGATACAGAAATACCAGAGCACTGCTCAGCTCTGGCTTATGGTGTTGTGGGGGGTTAAACCTGGGACTTCAGAGCCTCAGGCATGAGAATCTCTTTGCATAACCATTATGCTATCAACCCCCACCCCTTAAAACTGTTTTTATTCCTCAAGTGTAAATTATACTTCTTCCAGTGTGCCTTTATGCAGTTGCCATGATGATAATGTTGGCCTCATTCTACATGTTTGAATAATTTTCTTTGTACCTCCTGTAATATATTCTACTTGTTGATCATTGATTAATTTTTCATATCTATAATACCAATGTTTGCTTCTGAGGTATTTGTGTACACACTTTCCGATGTGTCAATTTTGGAATCCTATGAAAGTATTTAAAGTTTCCTTAAGTTTGTTTTTTAGCCCATTTCCTTCTTTTTAAAATAGGTTGTCAAATTCAAGATGTCTTGTAACAACTCCTCCTGCAATTAAGAGACAGACGGGTGTCTGGATGTTTTAGTATAAGAGACAAAAAATTCAGGAAGCAGCTGTAGTTCAAAGAAGAGCAATTCTACTTTGTCCGTGGTACTGAATGTGATTTTCTGAGTATGGCAAAGCATTAATCACTTGTCCAGAAATTCAAATAGAATTTGATTTCTACAAACCACATGAACCAGTCTGGAATATTTAAGAGAAAGCTGAATGCATATAAAAATTAAAAGCTGAGTATATGCTACTTTATAGCATTGAGATGCATGTGACAGTTTTATTCATTGTGTGCACCTCCATGATTTGTAATGATTTAGGTAGTGCAAATGAATAGTTTTATTTCCATCTTAGCAAATAGCTTTTTTCATAAGTATTAAATGCTAAAACTTCCTTACCTTATTTAAAGTCCAAGATTAGCTTCTGAACTTATGAAACTGCTTGGTTAAATACATTTGAAGATTTTTTAATAGAAGATACTTTGTTGTGAACCTAATTGCCTTTTTAAAATTATTTCATTCAGGAAATGATTATTTGAAAGGTTGTTGCCACAAAATTACTGTGTCTAGGATAGGGCCACATTTTGTCAGGATAGGGTTCACCACCTCTCGCACTCCATGCAATTTTCATTGTCCTGTGTCAGTTTCCACTGAATCCCTAGATATCTTAACTCTTCACTTCACCCCTCTAAATCTCCAGATCCACTGTTGAAGAACCCAGTCCATTAAGGTTCCATCTTCTTGTGACTTTTTTTTTTTCATTGCATACATACTGTCCAAGAGAGATGATATCATAATTTCTTACAACTGAGTTATATTCAACTGGGTAAAGAGGCCACAACTTTATTTTGTTTTAGTATGTTAGTGATATCATAATGGTCTATAAGATTATAAGATTTACAGGGGGTTAGTTTCACATTTCACCCACCAATATTTTGTGAAACCTCCCAACATCCCTCACCCTTGTCACAAAGTTTTGGGGACAATTTGGTCACAACTTTTTTATGTGCTTTTTTTCAAGTCGTAGTCTTCAATTCCCTATATTCCACATATGAGCAAAACCATCTCATAGTTCTCTTTCATTTCCTTCCTCAGTTCTCTAAACATGAACATCTCTAGTTCTCTAAGTTTTCCCCAAATAACACAGTACCATCTCTTTAAATTGCAGAGTAGTGCTTCGTGAATATATCTCCCACTGTCATAATTAAACTTAAAAAGGGGTTGGTTTTAGGGGCTGCTGCAGTGCATAAAAGGATTCACAGCAGGGAGATGGGAACTGGTTTAAACAATACAAGGTTTATTAGGGTGAAACAGGTAAAGGGCAAAATAAGCAATTATAATCAAGGGTTAAGAGTACACTAGGTCTATAAAGTCTGAATATAGTTATCAAAAGTTTAGTCCCATAAGATAAACAATTATCAGCTCTGGTAAAAGTTGCTGATGGCTGTAAAGGGGTCTAAAAGTTTACCGGCTAGCAGAGTCACACGTGTTAAGTTCCCAGAAGAAGTAGCCATGGCAGAACCTGATGCATCTCCTTTGAGATGCTTCTGACCAGGAGAAGCAGCAACAGCCAAAGACACAGAGTGGGAATGTCACTTCCAGATGGCTATACTTTTAAGTCTATTCAGCCTGCCCACAATGCTCTGTACACCAGCACAGACTCAATCCACCCTCAATTCACTACGTGCCTGTGCAGATCACTGCATACTCTGTTCACCAAGGCTGACTTCAGCACTGTGTTGGGACTTCCATCCATGTTAGCCAGTATACACCACAATTCCCAACTTTTGATTATAGACATGGACAAAATGTACAGTCTGTATGACCATAGGAGAAATAAGCAAATCTTCAGTGATTCTAGGGTTACCCCTGCAAGCTCTGCCTTCACCCCCCAGAGTGTGGGTAACTGGGTATCAGATAAGGCCCTGTTATCCTGAAGACCTGTGGTCTAGTATCTGTTTCTAACCCAGAAATAAATAGTCTGTCACTCAGGGAAGCTCAGAACAGAAACTTACAGAGACGTCCCCAAATTCAAGTAGCTCCTGGGTGGCAATCATGGCATATCCAGAGTGTTGGACTGCTGCAATCTGTGTGTCAGCTTGTGTTCTTGTGAGGAGTTCACAGATGAGAGGGGCTTAACTGCTCAGCATGGGTCCAAACAGAACCTGTGAATGATAAACTTAGAACAAACATACCTTATGCCTTAAGTTAGTAATTTCATTGATTTTAATCACAAAGACTAGACAAATCACTAGGCATCTGCTGAAGAAGAAATAGCTCTATGGAGAAAAGTAACGCTTAGCAACTATCTGATTAGAATTATTCAGTAAAAAATCTAAAATATATAAAGCTCCTTGTATTCTGTTTATATCTGAGAAATAGCCCTTTAAGTGTACATATGGCCTTCCACAATTACTCACCTAGTGGAGTAGTAAGGCATGCAAAATGCATGTTCAGAAGAAATAAGCCTTAATCTAGAAACATATTTAGGGTCATAGTCTAATAAGGAGCAGCAAAGGCAGAAAAAGTGTTCACAAACATGGGTGGACAGGTGGCATATAAATCCTGTAACAGTGTCCACAGAGATAGGAATACATTTCAACTTAGCAAACTGAGGGATTTGTGAAACATCTATTTTTCAGAATCAATATATTTAAAAAGTATACTGAGTAAAAGGAGGAGTCTCGCCACTCTAGGCATAAAGAAACAATGGCTTGTGCTATATCAGAGAAATATCTAATCATTTAACTAGAGCTTAGCACTTTGGTAAGAGACGAACTGGGAATTAATAGATGGTCAGTATATATCCTGCATGGTCAGTACCAATAATTCTAGAATGTGCTTGAACACTGAAGAGGTTAACTAGAGCACAGTAGCAAAACATCTGTAAAAGCTATGGGGAGAGGACACCAAACTCTGGTGGATACAGTTTCTATAGTTCTTTTTCATTTCTTTCCTCAGTTCTCTAAGCATGATCATCTCTACTTCCAACCAGGTTTTCCCCAAATAATACAGTATAATCTCTTTAAATTGCAGAGTAGTGTTTTGTGACTATATCTCCCACAACTTCTTTATTCAGCTTTGTGTCACTGTGCATTTAGATTGCTTCAGTGCCTTGGCAATTATAAATAAAACAGCGATGAAAATAAGGGTATATGTTTGTCTGAGTCAGTGTTTTCATGTTCCTTGAATATAACTATAAGGGATACATAAAAAATTTCTTATTTAACTGTTATTAAACATTTGGGTTATTTTCATTTTTTAATTGTACTTAGTGTTGTCATGAACATAGACATGCATAGATATATATGGGTAATGTTTTTATATTATTTGGATAGATGAGTAAGAGAGAAGTTTCTGGGTGGAATGGTAGGTTTATTTTCTTTTTTTTAAAAATATTTATTTACTTATTTATTCCCTTTTGTTGCCCTTGTTGTTTTATTGTTGTAGTTATTATTATTGTTGTCATTGTTGGATAGGACAGAGAGAAATGGAGAGAGGAGGGGAAGACAGAGAGGAGGAGAGAAAGATAGACACCTGCAGACCTGCTTCACCGCCTGTGAAGCGACTCCTCTGCAGGTGAGGAGCCGGGTTCGAACCGGGATCCTTATGCCGGTCCTTGTGCTTTGCGCCACCTGCGCTTAACCCGCTGCGCTGCAGCCCGACTCCCGGTAGGTTTATTTTCAATATTCTGAGTAATTCCTAGAAAATTCCCTACAAATCCTGAATTAGTATATATCACCAACACGGTAGTTGTGTTTCCCTCCCCCCCATATCCTCAGCAAGACTTTTTGTTTCTATCTTTTTAGTGTATGTGAAGTATGAGAAATGAGAACTCTAGTTTTCTGTTTTTTTCATCAGTGAATGAAGCTTTTTAAAATTTATTTATTCCCTTTTGTTGCCCTTGTTGTTTTATTGTTGTAGTCATTATTGTTGTTGTTGTTGTTGAATAGAATGGAAAGAAATGGAGAGAGGAGGGGAAGACAGAGGGAGGGAAAGAGAGAGAGATAGACACCTGCAGACCTACTTCACTGCCTGTGAAGTGACTCCCCTACAGGTGGGGAGCTGGGGTCATGAACCAGGGTCCTTATGCTTTGCGCCGCCTGGGCTTTACCTGTTGCTCTACCACCTGACTTCCGAATGAAGCATTTTTTTCCATCTACCTACTAGCTATCAAAGTATCTTGTCTCGTGGAGAATATGTTCATATCTTCAGTTCTAACAGGGATGCTTATTTTTTGTTGCTGAATTTTGTGAATTATGTATATATTTTGATTATTAGTCTTTTCATTTGGGACATGTAAAATTTGTGTCCCAGTCAGTAGGTTGTTTTTTTAAATTTTGGCAATTATTTGTGTGGTTGTGCAAAAGGTCTTTGTGTGTGTGTGTGTGTGTGTGTGTGTGTGTGTGTGTGTGTGTGTGTAATGTAGTGGCATTGATTTATATTTGCTTTTGTTTTACTTCCTATTTTGCTTAAGTATATAACTTTTTTTTTCTTTTATATAGTTCATTTTTCTTATATTTGGTAGAATGGAGAGGAATTGCTAGGGGATGGGGAGATAGAGAGGGACAGAGAAAGATACCTACAACACTGCTTCACTGTTTGTGAAACTTGACCACTGCCTGTTCCCTAGAACTATATCTCTAAGACAGACATCCTGTAGTATTCTCATATTTTTCTACATATATTTCATAGGCATTCATCCATTTGGAGTTCACTTTTGAGCACAGTGAGGTATTGTGCTCCTGCATGTAGTTACCTAGTCTTCCTAACAATACTTATTTAAAAGGTCCCCCTTACTCCATTTTACAATTTGAGCTGTTTTGCTTCAAATTAGATGTTTATATGTGTAAGCTTACTTCTGCATTCTCAATTCTATTCCACTGGGCTTCACAGAACAGATGTGTATGTGTTGGGGGCAGACAGTAGAGATCAGCTGTTTCACAGATTTGTGCTACAACTAAGCATCCCTGTGACACTGCTCTGGGTATGGCAGGCTGTTGAATTGGGGCTCTGATTCACAGAGGTAGGGACCTGGTTAGTACTTTAGCAGTATTGCTTCCATATAGGGCTGCATACACTGGAGTCCATTTCTTTCCTACTTCTTTTCACCAAGACAGTCTTATACCACAGACAGATGCTAGGATCTGTCTTTGTTTGACCTTCTTGACCCTTCTGAAATGGAAGCCAACATTCTTTGATGTAAAATCATCTTCTGGCTAGAGTATCAGAAAGCAGAAGGGACTGATTATGAGGGATACTCTATAATTAGACAATAGAGCTGGGGGTTGTAGGTGGTGGCAATACTTAAGTAGGGATCTTCACACAGAACTAAATGGACTAAACTGCCAGGACACCACAGTGGTTGGTTGTGCATCAGACAGTCTGCACTTTAGCCTGCTTTGGTAACATAGCCTTTTTAATTTAGATGTACATGGTCTGTGGTATTGGGTCATGATATGTCACAATAGCCTATATTCATGGCCACTTAAGATTTAATCCTGAGAAACTAATTTTCATAATACGCTATGCATTTTGGAGACATAAGGTCAAAGTAACAATGAATACTAATAATTAATTTAAAAATATACTTGTGTGGATAAAATTCATAGATTTAAGATCCTTAACTCTATATACAATTTCGTAGGCAAGGATGGATGAAGGAATATGTAGTTCTGAGTGTGAGTCTAATCAGGCTTCAATTTAGGACATTTATACAGACTCTGAAAAGTCTATTTTAAAACATATGCTAGCTCTTTGCCCAACCCTAGATAATCCTATCAGGATCTAGGGGCAGGAAAAAAGCAGAATGGTTAGAAAGATTTAAATCCAAGTGAATGCATGGAATTTGTCTGCACAAAGGCAGATATGGCCTGTGGATGCTCCAGTGAGATCAAATAGCTTAAGGAATGCCAGATGACTATTGTCGCATTACCAATGGGTTCTTTCACTTTGAATTATTCCACAATGACTTATTCAGCTGCTGAGTGCAGAGAGACAATGGCAAGGAAAGATGTGGGTTTACCTTGCTTAAACTTTACAGAGCAGTTTCTGCATAAGGGTCCAAACTGTCTTCTCTTATTTATGTTGCCAGGTTCTAAAAATCTCTTTCAATTTTCTGTCCCCTACCAAGGAAACCACAGGACTTTGTCCCTCCACAGTGACAAAATTGCCATGATGTGCTTCATAGGTGCATCTGTAAAGATTTCATAAACTTTTCTTCCTTCCTTCCTTCCTTCCTTCCTTTCTTTCTTTCTTTCTTTCTTTCTCTCTCTCTCTTTCTTTCTCTCTTTCTTTTTATTTAAGAAAGGATAAATTAGCAAATCCATAGGGTAGGAGGGCTACAACTCCACACAATTCCCACCACCCAATCTCCATATCCTACCCCATCCCCTGATAGCTTTCCCATTCTCTATCCCTCTGGGAGCATGGACCCAGGGTCGTTGTGGGTTGCAGAAGGTGGAAAGTTTGGCTTCTGTAATTGTTTCTCCGCTGAACAGGAACTTTTCTTATCCCCTGATATTCCATTAAGCTTTATTTCTAGACATGTGTATATACATATGAGTGAACATACAATATATAAAGCTAAAAAATCTGCCAATGATAGTGTTATTAAAATTAGAATGTGTTAATTAATATGTACCAATGCTGCCACTAAAATGTGGAGTTGATCTTTGGTAACTATACCAATAGTATTCTTAGCAAGGAGGAATTTGAGGATAGATGTACATTCTTTTTTTCACTGCATAGGGGGAATTTTTTCTTCTATTTCATGGATTCTATTTCATTTATTTTTACCCATTTGTCTAAATTTTTTTGAGAGTGAAATGCTCAAGTTGCAGAATCACATTCTATATTTTATATTTTTATTTATTTATTTATTTATTCCAATTACTCTCAACAAGGGAAATTAGGGGGGAAATGGCAGGGAAGTTTATATTTGCACTATGTGGTTTTTACATAGCAAGGAATTTAGCCCCTCTGAGCCACTAACTCTTACTATTTTTCTGTTAAATGTCATTCATTCATTCATATAGAGATATGCTTCCTTACAGATTTCTTTATGCTCTAAAACAAGTTTTAAAATTCTCAAATCTAAGTTTCACAGATCAGCGACACCTCTTCTAAGTCACTACTTCAAGAGAGTTGCCACCAGAAATCACTGAAGAGAAAGAACTACCTCCCAATGGATCTTAAAGATACATATGCTGTCAAATCATTAATAGACAGTTGTGCTGTGCTAGTTGTGCTAGGCATAACTAACTGGTGGGCACTTTCTGGAGTTGCCCCAAGGACTCAATAAAAATAATAAGTGGGCAATGAAGAATGAAGTGAATTGGAAAAGTGCCTGGTTGATTTTATAAATACAATAAAGAAAAGATAAAGGAAGATTTATCTTTCATGAATAAACCTGCTTTAAAAACTATGTACACACATGTTAGTATGCAGTTGTACATAGTAACAAACACATGTGCCCACACACACACACAAACACACAAACACATACAGTGACACTTTAATTTTTGTTTTGCTTTAGATTTATCAAGATTCTGTATGCTTCATTCTGACAGTAAGTTCACCCACCTGAAGTTCAAGTGTAGTTAAAGAAAACACTACCTGATCAAAAGCATAATTTGTCTCTGTCTATTGCTATAAGAAGCCATATCTCTGGGGTTTGACAGTCATTCAAAAAGAGAGAAGGCAGCCTGGGGGTCTGAGACTGAAATTGCTTTTACTTAGAACTATTCATCAATGTGTTTACTCCATTTTCTCAGCATTTTCTTCCTGTATCTCACTTTTGTAATGCAAATAGCTTCAAGCCATCCCTGAGAAACCAGTGTCTTGATTTGATGCCTCCTCTGTTAACTTGTATACTTCATTTAGTATATAATTAGAATAGCTGATGCTTTTTTACACAACTATTTGATACTAAATACTTAAAAAATACAAAATTATTTAATTTTATAGCAAATCTGTGAGTAGTTGGTATGATTCAAGTTTTTTTCTTTTGTTGCCCTTGTTTATTTTTTACTGTTGTTGTAGTTATTGCTGTTGTTATTGATGTCATCATTGTTGGATAGGACTGAGAGAAATGGAGGAGGGGGAGACAGAGGAGGGGGAGAGAAAGATAGACACCTGCAGATCTGCTTCACAGCTTGTGAAGTGACTCCCTTGCAGGTGGGGAGCCGTGTGCTTGAACCGGGATCCTTACACTGGTCCTTGTGAACCAACTACGATACCACCCGACACCCCATTCAAGTTTTATAATTCAAGAAACTCATAGAATTGAGTGGTGGTAGCGGTCTCTTGCAATAAATGTAGAAACTGGTGTTTGGAACCAGTTTATCATAGTTGACATAAATTTTAATTTTAAGGGATGAAGTTAAAAGTGGTCTATCTTGTTTTATCTTAATTTTATCAATTTGAATTAAAAAAATTTAAACATATATTTTAATTAATTATACTTATTTGATAGAGACAGCCAGAAATTAAGAGGAAGCAGGAAGTAGAGAGATAGAGAGAGATAGAGAGATCAAGAGAGATGCCTGAAGCCCAGCTTCACTACTTTTGAATCTTCCCTTCTGCAGGTGGGGACTGGGTGCTTGAGCTTGGGTCTTTGAACACCAGGTGTGACACCATGCAACCCTCCAAGAGACTTTTATATTATGTGGAAATTCACTAAAAAAAAAAAAGAAAAGAAAAGAAAATAGCAAGTGGGACAAGGTAAATTTTTTTTAAAAAATGTATTTTTGGATTGTGACATAGCTCTCTAGGTGAAGTATATACTTTAGTATGTGTGCAACCTGTGTTCAAACCTCAGTCATGCATGGCAAAGCAGTGGGAGAAGTTCCATTGCTGTGGTCTCTCTCTTTCTATAGATATATCTGAAATTTAAAATAAAAATGGAAATACTGCCTTTGAAGATGTGTGACCCCCCCTACAATTGGGGGAGGGGCATCAAAGAGAATTATATCTGAAAAAGAAACTTACTGAATGGGAAACTATTAGCAAAGTATATCTGACAAGAAGTTAGCATTCGATATATAGAGTATTTCTGCATCTCAATAGTAAAAACCATGAAGTGAAAGAGCAATTAATTTGCTTTACTGAAACAGGTTTAGTGACTCTAAGGATGAATCCATGAAGTTGTTTGGGGATCCAGTTTCCTGTGTTGGCAAAACATGGGGATTTAAGGAAGGATAGTCTGGTGATATTTGAGGAGGCATAAAATTGTACCCCTATGATAACTGCCTTGTAAATCAACAGTTTGCCCATAAAAGTGATCAGAAAATGGGTAGAGACACTTCGCATTTTTTTCCTAAGGATGTATGTATGAATGTATAATAAGTACATTAATAAAAATTTCCTGACATCAGCACCCATTGGAAAAATTTGAATTAAAATTTCAGCATCACCTCACAGCTGTTACAGTGGGCAATGTTAAAGAAAGAAGCTGTTGTAGAAAATCTGTGGAACAGGGAGCCTTTGTGTACTATTGATGACAATGTCTACTGGTACAGTCATTGTGGAAAACAGTAAGGTAGTTGCTAAAAGTATTTTCACAAAAATGATCCAGCAATTCTATTTCTGGGTACACATCCAAAGAGAGAGGAAAAAAAAACTTTGTGACAAACAGCTGTCTACATACTCAAGTTTATAATTTTACTTAAAGTTCTCAAAAGACAGAAACACCCTATTTATCAGTGGATAAAAATATAAAGAAGATTGTCTACAAGGGTGTGTGTGTGTGTGTGTGTGTGTGTGTGTATGTGCCTGTGCATATGTGTGCATGTGTATGCATGTGTGTGCCTGTGTGTGACTGAAAGCATGCAATAAACATAGCAATCAGGCAAGAGAAAGAAATCAAAGGAATACAGATTGGAAGGGAAGAAGTCAAGCTCTCACTATTTGCAGATGATATGATAGTATACATAGAAAAACCTAAAGAATCCAGCAGAAAACTACTGGAAGTTATTAGGCAATATAGTAAGGTGTCAGGCTACAAAATCAATGTACCAAAATCAGTGGCATTTCTCTATGCAAACACTAAATCTGAAGAAGAAGACATCCAGAAATCACTCCTATTCACTGTTGCTTTAAAACCAATAAAATACCTAGGAATAAAGTTGACCAAAGAAGTGAAAGACTTGTATACTTAAAACTATGAGTCACTACAAAAGGAAATAGAAACTGATACCAAGAAATGGAAAGATATCCCATGCTCATGGATTGGAAGAATAAATATCATCAAAATGCATATTCTCCCCAGAGCCATATACAAATTTAATGTGATACCCACCAAAGTTCCACCAAGCTTCTTTAAGAAAATAGAACAAAAACTACAATCATTTATCTGGAACCTGAAAACACCTAGAATTGCCAAAACCAAAAATTGCCAAAACTTGAGGAAAAGAAACAGAAATGGAGGCATCACACTCCCAGATCTCAAACTATATTATAAGGCCATCATCATCAAAACAGCCTGGTACTGGAACAAAAATAGGCACACAGACCAGTGGAACAGAATTGAAAGCCCAGACCTAAACCCCCACACCTATGGACATCTAATCTTTGATAAGGGGGCCCAAAATATTAAATGGAAAAAGGAGGCTCTCTTCAATAAATGGTGCTGGGAAAACTGGGTTGTAACATGCAGAAGAATGAAATTGAACCATTTTATCTCACCAGAAACAAAAATCAACTCCAAATGGATCAAAGACCTAGGTGTCAGACCAGAAACAATCAAATACTTACAGGAAAACATTGGGTGGGGATGGGTGGTTGGGATGGGATATAGTCTTTTGGTGGTTGGAATTGTGTTTATGAAAAAAAAAAAAAAAAAGAAAACATGCAGTAGGCTGCTTATCAATCATTAAATCATTGGAATGAAGCCAAGCCTGCCATTTCATAATAGCACAAAGAAACCTTGAAGGTATTATGCTAAATAAAATGAGGCAGATAAAACAAATACTAACATTTTGCTTTCATAAAAAAAGAAACTGATAAAAGCCTACTGTTCTGAAAATAGAAATGTCATTGAATGATAGTTGTTGTTTGAAGTTGGGACTTGGGGAAGATGGGGAGACACTGGTAAAAAAAAATAGTAAATTCTACTCATAATTTGTTTTGGGATACTAACATATAGCTTCATAATTATGGTTAATGATATTATATATGTGAAAGTTTATAGGAGAGTGAATATATTTTTAAAATATATATTTATTCCCTTTTGTTGCCCTTGTTGTTTTATTGTTGTAGTTATTATTGTTGTTGTTGTTGATATTGCCATTATTGGATAAGACAGAGAGAAATGGAGAGAGGAGGGGAAGACGTGGGTGGGGGTGGGAGAAAGACACCTGCTGACCTGCTTTACAGCTTTTGAAGCAACTCCCCTGCAGGTGGGAGAGTGAATATTTCATCATCATTTCTCGGGCTTCAATGCCTAGACTAACTATTTAAGATAGAAACAGAGAGGCAAAGAGAGAGAAAGAAAAAAAAGAAACATAGGACATAAGCTTCCTCTAATTAGTGGGTGGCCAGGTTCACCTGGGTCACATACCTTGCAAAACAGAACATTAGTCAGGTAAACTCTTTTATAGACTCCAGAAAGTAAAATTAAATTTTTTCCTATGAAAAATAATGTGCTAATTATATGATAAAATAGGCTAAGAAAATTGTAGTATGTGTATAGAATGGAATATGACTCACCTACTAAGCTATTCTTTTTTCTTTTCTTTTTTTTTTTTTTTAATTGATTCCCTAACTAGGGCCATAGATGATGGTAGTGACCTAGAGAGCCATCATTAAATCATACTGCTCTTTTGCCCTTATCCAGCTTTTGTAATCCTTTCTTTATCTGGCAAGATTAGACCTAGAGAGATTAAGGGAAGTGAAATAGGAAGTAGGTTAGGAGGGTATCTAGGTCTAAGTATAAACTATTTGATTAATTACCTTATGGTGTCTATTTAATTTTTATTTATTTATAAAAAGGAAACACTGGAAAAACCATAGGATAAGAGGGGCACAACTCCACACAATTCCTACCACCAGAACTCTGGATCCCATCCCCTCCCTTGACAGCTTTCTATTCTTTAACCTTCTGGGAGTACGGACCCATGGTCACTGTGGGATGCAGAAGGTGGAAGGTCTTGCTTCTGTAATTGCCTGCCCGATGTACAGGGTCATTGACTGGTCTATCCATACTCCCAGTCTGCCTCTCTCTTTCCCTAGTGGGGTGGGGTTCTGGGGAATCAGAGCTCCAGGACACATTGGTGGGGTCCAGGGAAGTCTGGTTAGCATCATGCTAGCATCTGGAACCTGGTGGCTGAAGAAAGAAGTAACATAAAAAAACAAACAAGTTGTTGACTAATCATGAACCTAAAGCTGGAGTAGTGCAGATGAAGAGCTGGGAGGTCTCTGTTCAATAGATAGCTAGTAGGCATATTTTAGTTATATTCCAAAGGCCCTGTGGCTATACTAGTTTTCTATGTGTACATTGCCAATTTATTTTGCATGTAGAGTATCAGATCAACACTTAGGACAATTTAAGTTACACAAATTTATATGGGAATTATATCTAAATAAAGCTGGGAAAACTCAGAACTATGTCTAATGAATGCATAAACCACAAAATGAGATTTCACCATATATTTTCACTCCCTTATCTGGTATTTTACTTGATTTTCCTACTACCAACTTAATAAAATCAGGTGTGTTCTTGTTTTTGTCTACCCTTATGCATTTTTTTTCATAAATTTAATTACAGACACTAGGCTTATATGCTGCCAGATTTTTATAGAGACAGAGTTAAAGGGAAAGGGTGGAGAAGAGTGAAAGAGAAGCACCTGCAGCACTGTTCCACCACTGATGAAGCAGGTGAGGAGTAGATGCTTTAGCTCCGGTCCTTCTGTATAGTACTGTGTATACTCAACAAGGTGCATCACTGTCTGACAGCCTGCCATTGATTTGTTCCATAAATTTTGTTGTTTTTCATCTTTGATCCATTTTGAGTTTTCTTTTGTTCATGGTAATATATAGGAGTTCTATTATTATTAAAATTAAGAATATCTTCTGACTCTGGTGAGAAAGATATGTAACTGTGGAAAATGATCATAGAGGGGCCTCGGTAGTGGCCAATTTGGTTGAGTGAACATGTTACAATCCAAGTCCCCCCCCCCCCCCCCAGTCTAAACCTGCAGGAGGAAAGCTTTGTAAGTGGTGGAGCAGCACTGAAGATCTCTATCTCTCTCTCCCTCTCTCTCCCCCCCCATCCTTTTTGTCCCCCCTCCCCTCTCAGTTTCTGACAGTCTCTATCCAATAAATAAATAAAGATACTTAAAGAAGAAAAAAGAAAATGGTCAAAGAGATACAACTTTGAAGATGACATTTAAGGTAAATGAAGAAAGTAGTGAACTAATGAATATATGTGAACTGGGAAAAAAAAAAGATGCTGTCTTTTTATTTTTTAAAATTTATTTATTTTCCCTTTTGTTGCCCTTGTTGTTTTATTGTTGTAGTTATTATTGTCATTGTTATTGATGTCGTCATTATTGGATAGGACAGAGAGAAATGGAGAGAGGAGGGGAGGACAGAGAAGGGGAGAGAAAGATAGACACCTGCAGACCTGCTTCACCACCTGTGAAGTGACTTCCCTGCAGGTGAGGAGCCAGGGGCTCAAACCAGGATTCCCACGCCAGTCCTTGTGCTTTGCGACACATGCGCTTAACCCATTGCGCTACCACCTGACTCCCAAGATGCTCTCTTAATTCATTCAACTTAAACTGCAGACTTGTTTAGATGCTAATTCTAACCCAGTGAGATTTTTACCAGACATCTCACCTACATAACTTACAAAATGAATTTTATTTTTTCAAATGATCACACTTGAGATTTTTGTGGTAACTATGCAAATTTTGTGACTATTTAGATATCTGGAGTAGGCATAGTCTGTACTTGATTTCACTGTTGAGATCCTGACTAGAAGTCTTGAACTTGGTCAGATTATAAGAATAATCTAGGGGACTAAAATATCTTCTAGGTAATTCTGGAGAATAACCTTAAAACTTTGACTCTAGTGTGATAAAATTATGGGGCCAGCCTTGAATTAAAGTCTGAATTCTTTATGTCACAGGCACCGCATTAAATCCATTTGATCCCTCAATTTATTTATTTATTTATTTATTTAATCTGTCACTAGGGTTATCATTGGGCCTCAGTGCCTGCACCATTAATCCACCACTCAAAGTGGCCATTATTTATTTGACAGGACTGACAGAAACTGAGAGTAAGGGGAAGGTAGGAAGGGGGAAAGAAAGAGAAAATCTGCAGACCTGCTACACTGTTTATGAAACTTCCCTCTTGCTGGTGGGGATCCAGAACTTGAACAAGGGTCCTTGCGTATGGAAACTTGTAAGCTCATGATGATGTGCTTCTACCTGTCCCCCTCAATCTCTTCTTGATTCATTCAACTAATAATATTTTTGTACCACTATGTTCTATTTCATTTATTAAATTATTTTATTTACTTCAAAAGAAATAGAGTCTGGAACACTGTTTTAGCATATGTGAAGGATTGAACCTGGGGCCTGAGGTATGTAAGCCTTTTGTTCTACTCCTTAGTTATTTTTTCTGGTTTCTCCACAATATGACATTTCTGTACTCCATGCTGGGAACTAATATTAAAAACATGGGCTAAATCCCAGTTGTCTTGGAACTCTCATTGTTCTTTTAAGCAAGTTTTGGTAAAGCATGGTACATGGATCAAATCCAGTTCAATTTTTGTTTGTTTTGTTTTGACAGCTTAAAAAATTGTTCAATTTTGAATGAACATAACTTGAACAGGCAGTTGCCTATTATGCATGAATTTACAATCTACCATTTTCCCCAGAACATAATTGTTTCAAATTTGATCCATGTTGTAGCATATATTACTGTTTTATTTTATTTTTTATTTCTTTATTGGGGGACTAATGATTTAGAGTTGACATGTTCATAATAGATTGTACATGCATATAATTTCTCATTTTCCACATAAAAGTTCAACCCCCTAACTAGGTCCTCCTCTGCCATCATGTTCCAGGACCTGAGCCACTCCAAAGTCTTTTACTTTGGTGCAATACACCAACTCCATTTCAAGTTCTGCTTAGTGTTTTCCCTCATGTTCTTGTTTTTACAACTTGTGTGTATGACTGAGATCATCCAATAACAGTCCTTTTGTTTCTGACTGATCTCACTTAACACAATTCCTTCAAGCTCCATCCACGATGAGGTGAAGAAGGTGAATTCACTATTTTTAATGGCTGAGTAATATTCCATTGTGTTTATATACTACAACTTACTCAACCACTCAACAGTTGTTAGACACCAAGGTTGATTCCAGGCTTTGGCTATTACAGATTGTGCTGCTATGAACATAAGTATAGACATATCTTTTTGGATGGGTATTTTTGGTTCCTTAAGATATATTCCAAGGAGAGGAAATGCATAGGGTAGGTTGAGCTTTAGCCTTCTGAGTGTTCTCCTGACTGCTATCCAGACAAGCTGGACAACAGTCTCTTCAACAGTTGTTGCTGCTACTTTTATTGATGTATGATATTCTCACAGAGTGAAGTGGTATCTCATTGTTGTCTTTATTTGCATTTATCTGACAGTCAATAACTAATATTAAGTTGTATTTTTCTGCCTACTTTTTGATTTCCTCAACTTGAAATCCTGTCTTAACCTCCTACCTACTTAGTATGGTTTCTGAATTTGCCTAGAAGCAACAAGCTCTTCAGAGAATGTGATGCCATTTAATAATAATATTGTGCAACATAGATGTTTGTTCACTTTTTAAATGAGTCTCACATTATCCCAGTATTTTACCTAGTTTTTTGTATCCAAGACTGAATCAGACTTTGTGACACAGGGCTTTTTCTGTCCATTTCCTACATTCAAGGTTATTGGTGGGATATAGAATTCTTAGCTTTTTTTGATTTTCTGTACTTATTCTGTTGAATTCCAGCTCCCACTTTCTTTTTATTATTTATTTATAAAAAGAAAACACTGACGAAACCATAGGATAAGAGGGGTACAACTCCACACAGTTCCCACCACCAGAACTCCGGATCCCATCCACTCCCTTGATTGCTTTTCTATTCTTTAATCTCTGGGAGTATGGACCCAGGGTCATTGTGGGATGCAGAATGTGAAAGGTCTGGCTTCTGTAATTGCTTCCGCACTGAACAGGAACATTTACAGGTCAATCTGTACTCCCAGCCTGCCTCTCTCTTTCCCTAGTGGGGTGGGATTCTGGGAAATCAGAGCTCCAGGACACATTGGTGGAGTTGTCTGTCCAGGGAAATCTGGTTGGCATCATGCTAGCATCTGGAACCTGGTGGCTTAAAAGAGAGTTAACATATAAATCCAAACAAGTTGTTGACTAAACATGAACCTATAGGCTGGAATAGTGCAGATGAAGAGTTGTGTGGGGTGGTATCCATTCTGTAGATAGCTAGTAGGCATATTTTAGTTATATTCCAAAGGGCCTGTGGCTATTCTAGTTTTTTTTTTTCCTTGAGCTTGAAATATGATATGCAGGTGGATCCTAGTTATTGTCTGGGAAGATGATGTACATGACCAGAAAGCTGGATCTGGGAAGAGAGTAGCTCCCAAATATGGGAAAGGTGTATAAATATTGTTGACTGTAAACCCCATCAATTTGATCTGATCTGGGGCCCATATTCAGCTTAGGAGCCTATGTGACCTCTGCATCACTGTAGATCTGAGCTCACATTCTGTGGTCATGAGCTCACATTCCAAGCTGCCTTAATATCAGGACCCATTTTCCTCAAGTGTAGCATAGAGTATGTTGTCCACCCTCCATATGACCCATTAATTCCTCTCCTAGGGATATACTCCCAGGACTCCATAACACACAACCAAAAAGAGGTGTGTACTCCTATGTTCATAGCTCACAATTCATAATAGCTAAAACCTGGAAGCAAGCCAGGTGCCCAACAACAGATGAGTGGCTGAGAAAGCTGTGGTATATATACACAATGGAATACTATGCAGCTATTAAGAACAATGAATGCACTTTCTCTGACCCATCTTGGATGGAACTAGAAGGAATTATGTTAAGTGAGCTAAGTCAGAAAGATAAAGATGAGTATGGGATGATCCCACCCATAAATAGTAGTTGATAAAGAAGAACAGAGAGGGAAACTCAAAGCAGGATTTGACTGAATTTGGAGTGGGTCACCAAAGTAAGAATCCTGTGTTAAGGGTGAGGGTGTATGTTCAGCTTCATGGGGCAGGCGGCAGTCAGGTGGGGCAGATTGGGTTGGGGGGATTGGGATTGTATACAGTCTTTTGGTGGTGGGAATGGTGATTATGTACACTCCTATTAATTTTTAGTCATATAAATCACTAACTAATATGAGAGGGAAAAAATTAATTGAATGTCTCAAACTTTTTAATGCACAGATGATAACCTGAGTCTTTGAAATTCTGATTTTCTTAAAAGCTTAGACCAGGGAGAACAGAAGCAACTGGTGGCACAGCTATATACAAATAATGTAAAAAGGACATAAATTATGTTGATTCTGTGTATGATAAAGCAAATTCTAACAAAGGGATTTTTCAAAGTTAACCTAATTTCTAAATATGATTGTAGCTATAACTATCTATTGCCCTCTTAAACCCTAAGACAGCAGGAACCTCCTGCTTTCTCTATAGGGCCTATATTTCCCCAGTCCCAAAACCTCTAGAGTGGGGCTCACTTTCCTGCATGCTTCTTTCAATTCATATCAAATGATATTGAATCTGCTGATCCTAACCTAGTCAACACAATGAATGAGTACCTCCTCGGTATGCTTCACTTCAGACTGTGTCCAGAGAAGTCAGGCATGGAATGTCAACCCTTTAGTCTCATTACTCATTTGAGACCTTTTCTTTCATAGGATTCTATAATTCCATTCCAGGTAGTTCACTTCCCAACAAAGTCCTAAAACCTAGATATAGACCAGGTCCCATGAGATAGAGCATATGTTTACATGTATCCATAAATTAGGGCAAAATATATACCTGGAAGTAAAAATATGCAGTAGTCTACAGTGAGTCAGTATGAAGTTCCTAATGAAATAGTGTCTACTTAGACTTAGATACCCTCCTCATCTACTTCCTATTATACTTTCCTCAATCACTCCCAAGCTATCCTTTTCAAAGCAAGGACTGCAAAAGCTGAATAAGGGCAAGAGACTGGCATACTTTAACTATGACTTTTTAGTCACTATCAGGCCACCCCATCAGCTGGGGCCCTATTTGGGGAACAACAAAACAGACCCCTTTGTGGACTCCCATAGGACCTTGCCCTCAACTTGGATAAACAATGGTAGAGAATGTTCCAGCTCCCCTTTTTTAATATAAAAAGACAAGCCAGCATTTATGTATGTGCATGATCATGTGGGTATATGTGCATGTGTGTGTGCGCACACACACACACACACAACTATCTTGACTTCATGTTCTACATTCATAACTCCACAACTTCATGATATAAAGTAAGTTATGACATTAAATGGGGTGTTTCATCTATGTAATGGTAATAAAATTATGATGAAGATGAAATAGAAAAGTATGCAGCAGTAAGTTGATTATATAAGTAGACCCTACTTAAGCCATTGTTGTGACTAAGCATTTTAATGATTCCCCTCACACTTTGTAATTTGTTTCCCTTTCCACACTCTGACTTCTAGCTTGAGCCTCTGATTGTCATTAGTCAACAAAGAGAGAACAAATATGACACACAGAGAAAATACCAAAATATTCTCCCGTGCTTCAGCTTTCTCTCTTATTGCTTGACCTTGCTCATGATAGCATACCTGGGACCATCTTCTGGAGAATGGAGAAAGTGGAACAGAGTTGTAAGCCCAGTTTTTCGATTCAAAATGACAAACATTCAAAACAGGCCTGCCAATATTTGTGACTTTCCTAGCCAACACAGTGAATGCTGACATTTGAATGAGTTCTGCCATGCCTAATTCAAAATGGCAGAACTAATCAGCTGACTTTATACTCAAGAACAAAAATGCTTATTTTGTATATCTCTAAAGTTCTGTGGTCGAACATTTCACAATGGTTCTGCAGAAATAACTAACTCATGTACTGACAGCATGTACAATAACAGTGTGCCAAGCATATATTCTGTGCTCATATAACCTGCAACCCCTCTAAATACCACAATAACCTGTATTATGTAAATAAAGGCAGGTGTCAACTAAAAATTTATTATTTATTATTATCATTATCATTATTATTGATGGGGTAATAATTCATAACAGTTCACTTTCACTGGATCACCAGAAAGAATCCTTGCATGTGCATATATGCACAGGTACACAAACTCCCAACCAACCCCCATTAGGTAAACTGTTGTTTCCATCATGTGAATGCTTAACTAGTGCCTGCCTCTTGCATTATAAGGACTCTCACTAAAGTTAATTCATAACAGGGTTCCCATTCTTTTTAGGTATCTACCATAGCTCCCATCTATTCCTTTACCCAGCAGAGCTCAATAAGCTACGTTATGTCAGGGTCAGCACAGCCTGGCTTCTGAAGTAGGACTGGAGATGGTTTCCAAAGAAACATGTTATTAAAGAAACAATGCTTTTGTTTCGGCAGCAGGACTAAGTGCTGTTTATTTCCAGACACTTTCCTGGAACGCAGGGGAGGGAATGCAGCTGCACATCATTTGTGGAGTGGCTGCAATAGGATGGAGGGGGCAGCACTCAGAGGAAATGACCAACCCCATCCATGGCTGAGGAAATGATGCAATTTTCTGTCCCTAGTGAAAAAAGAACTTAGTTTTCTTCTTCATTTGGTCAATAACTGCTTCAAATTTCAGTGTTTTGTTTGTGTGAGTGCCATATACCATTTATCCTCTACCCAGACATCTAAGCTTTAAGAAAGTGTTTTTTTTTCTTTTGGAATTTTTTCATATAAATGTCTTCCTTAGTTCACCTTTTCACCTTCATACTGTTCCTTCTGATCAAGGTAAGTACAGTCTCATAACAGAGAATCCAAGTAAATAAAACTGCTTTTGATAGAATCCTATATTTAATGTGTAACAGTTATTTGCCCATGGACAATTCTCTTTTTTTATTATTTTTTATTGAAGAAAGGATTAATGAAAAAAACCATAGGGTAGGACGGGTACAACTCCACAAAATTCCCACCACCCAATCTCCATATCCCACCTCCTCCCCTGATAGCTTTCCCATTCTCTATTCCTCTGGGAGCATGGACCCAGGGTCATTGTGGTTGCAGAAGGTAGAAGGTCTGGCTTCTGTAATTGCTTCCCGCTGAACATGGGCGTTTACTGGTCGATCCATACTCCCAGATTGCCTCTCTCTTTCCCTAGTAGGGTGGGTCTCTGGGGAAGCTGAGCTCCAGGACACATTGGTGGGGTCTTCAATTCAAGGAAGCCTGGCCAGCATCCTGATGGCATCTGGAACCTGGTGACTGAAAAGAGAGTTAATATACGAAGCCAAACAAATTGTTGAGCAATCATGGACCCAAAGCTTGGAATAGTGGAGAGGAAGTGTTAGGGAGGTACTCACTGCAAACTCTAGTGTACTTCTGCATTCAGGTATATATTTTGCAGTAATTTATGGATACGTGTGAACGTATGCTCTCTCTCACAGAAACTGGTGTATATCTAGGTTTTGGGACTTTGCTAGAAAGTGAACCACCTGAGATGAAAGTAGAGTATACTATGAAAGGAAAGGTCTCAGCTGAGTAATGAAGCTGAAGGGTTGTCATTCCACACCTGAAGTCTCTGGACACAGTCTGAAGTGAAGCATGTTGAGGTGGCAATCGTGATCGGAAGATGCAATATTATGTGATATGGATTGGGAGAGGCATGCAGGAAAGTGGGCCCTCTCCTAAGGTTCCAGGACTGCAGGAAATATAGACTCTATAGTGGAGATGTCAGGTTCCTGCTGTCTTAGGGTTCAAAAAGATAATGGATAGTTATTGTTATCATCACATTATTTGGTAATTGGGTTAACTTTGAAAAGTCCTTTTGTTAGGGTTTGCTGTATAGTACCCAGTATCTTATATATAGGTGTGCCATTGGTTGTTCTGATCTACTTGGTCTAGGCTTTTGAGAGAGTCCACATATCAAATACACAGCCTATATATTAAAAAGACTGAGTCTGTGTTTTAAAAACTTTGAGACATACAATTAATTTTCCCCCTCAAATATTAATTAACTAGTGATTTATATGACGACACTTTACTAGTAGTGTACATAAACACCATTCACACCACTAAAAGACTGTGTCCCATCCCACCCACCCACCCCCAACATCCACAGCCCAGGAAGCAGCATGTCTACCCCTCACCATAGGGTTTTTACTTTGGTGCCCTACTTTCAATCCTGTCTGATCCTGCTTTTAGTTTCCCTTTCAGTTCTTCTTAGTCAACTTCTGTTTTTGAGTAGGATCATCCCATAACTCATCTTTATCTTTCTGACTTAGCTCACTTAACATAATTCCTTCTATCTCTGTCCAAGATGGGTCAGAGAAGGTGGGTTCATTGTTCTTGATAGCTGCATAGTATTCCATTGTGTATGTATACCACAGCTTTCTCAGCCACTCATCTGTTTTTGGGCACCTGGGTTGCTGCCAGGTTTTAGCTATTATGAATTGTGCTGCTATGGACATAAGAGTACACACCTCTTTTTGGTTGGGTGTTATGGAGTCCTTGGGGTATAACCCCAGGAGAGGAATTATTGGGTCATATGGAAGGTCCATGTCTAGCCTTCTGAGAGTTTTCCAGACTGCTCTCCACAGAGGCTGTACCAATGTACATTCCCACCAGCAATGGAAAAGGGTTCCTCTGTCCCCACAACCTCTCCAGCATTTGTTGCTGCTGTCCTTTTTGATGTGTGCCATTCTTACAGGAGTGAGGTGGTATCTCATTGTTGTCTTAATTTGCATTTCTCTGACAATCAGTGACCTAGAGCATTTTTCATATGTTTGTTAGCCTTTTGTATCTCCTCTGTAGTGAATGTTTTGTTCATATCCTCTGCCCATTTTTGGATGGGGTCATTTGCTTTTTTGGTGCTAAGTTTGCTGGGCTCTTTATATATTTTGGTGATTAGTTTCTTCTCTGATGTATGGCATGTGAAGATCTTCTCCCATTCTATGAGGGGTCTCTTTTTTTGTTTAATAGTTTTTTTTGGATGTGCAGAAGCTTTTCAATTTGATGTAGTCCCATTGCTTTGTTTCTGCTTCAGTATTCCTTGCAATTGGGTTTGATTCATCAAAGATGTCCTTGAGGTGTAGCTGGGAAACTGTTTTACCAATGTTTTCCTCTAAGTATTTGATTGTTTCTGGTCTGACACCTAGGTCTTTGATCCATTTGGAGTTGATTTTTGTTTCTGGTGAGATAAAGTGGTTCAATTTCATTCTTCTGCATGTTTCAACCCAGTTTTCCCATCACCATTTATTGAAGAGAGCCTCCTTTTTCCATTTAATATTTTGGGCCCCTTTATCAAAGATTAGATGTCCATAGGTGTGGGGGTTTAGGTCTGGGCTTTCAATTCTGTTCCATTGGTCTGTGTGCCTATTTTTGTTCCAGTACCAGGCTGTTTTGATGATGATGGCCTTATAATATAGTTAGAGATCTGGGAGTGTGATGCCTCCATTTCTGTTTCTTTTCCTCAAGATGATTTTGGCAATTCTATGTGTTTTCAGGTTCCAGATAAATGATTGTAGTGTTTGTTCTATTCTCTTAAAGAAGCTTGGTGGAACTTTGATGGGTATTGCATTAAATTTGTATATGGCTCTGAGGAGAATAATCATTTTGATGCTATTTATTCTTCCAATCCATGAGCATGGGATATCTTTCCATTTCTTGGTATCAGTTTCTATTTCCTTGAGTAGCGACTCATAGTTTTCAGCATACAAGTCTTTCACTTCTTTGGACAAATTTATTCCTAGGTATTTGGTTGATTTTGCTGAAACAGTAAATGTGAGTGATTTGGGGATGTCTTCTTCTTCAAATTTAGTGTTTGTGTAAAGAAATGCCACTGTTCTGGTACACTGATTTTGTAGCCTGACACCTTGCTATATTGGCTAATAACTTCCAGTAGTTTTCTCCTGGATTCTTTAGGTTTTTCTATGTATACTAACATATCATCTCCAAATAGTGAGATCTTGACTTCTTCCCTTCCAATCTGTATTCCTTTGATTTCTTTCTCTTGCCTGATTGCTAAGGTAAGATCTTCCAATACTATGTTGAAGAGTAACGGTGACAGTGGACAGACCTGTCTACTCCCCGATATGAGAGGGAATGCTTTCAGCTTCTGTCCATTGAGTATGATGTTGGCTGTAGGTTTGATATATATAGACTCCACTATCTTGAGGAATTTCCCATATATTCCCATTTTTGTAGAGTTTTGAGCATAAATGGGTGTTGGATTTTGTCAAAGGCTTTCTCTCCATCTATTGAGATAATCATGTGGTTTTTGGCCTTGCTTTTATTGATGTGGTGAATTTTATTGATTGACATACGGATATTGAACCAGCCTTGCATTCCTGGGATGAATCCCACTTGGTCATGATGAACAATCTTTCTGATATGTTGCTGTATCTGGTTAGCCAAGATCTTGTTTAATATTTTGGCATCTATGTTCATCAGCGATATTGGTCTGTAATTTTCCTTTTTTGTTCTGTCCCTATCAGCTTTTGGTATCAGGGTGATGTTGGCTTCATAGAAGGTGGAAGGGAGTATTCCTGTTTCTTCAATCTTATGGAAAAGCTTAAGAAGTATGGGTACAAACTGTTCCTGAAAATTTTGTAGAATTCATTTGTGAAGTCATCAGGTCCAGGACTTTTGTTGTTGGGGAGATTCTTAATAACAGTTTCAATTTCTTTGTCTGTGATTGGTGCATTTAGATTTTGTTGTTCTTCTTGGTTCAGTTTTGGAAGGGCATGTGCTTCTAGGAATTGTTCAATTTCTTCCAGATTCTCTAGCTTGGTGGCATATAGTTCTTTATAGAAGTTTCGCAGGATTCTCTGGATTTCTGTGGTGTCAGTTGTGATATCTCCTCCATTGTTTACAATTCTATTAATTTGAGTCTTCTCTCTTTTTTGTTTGGTGAGTATGGCTAGGGGTTTGTCAATTTTGTTTAATCTTTCAAAGAAACAACATTTGGCTTTATTGATCTTTTGTATGATTCTCTTATGTTCGATGTTGTTTATTTCTGCTCTAACTTTTGTGATTTCTGTCCTTCTGGTTGCTTTAGGGTTCCTCTGTTCCTCTTCTTCTAAGTCCTCGAGATGTGCAGTAAGGTCATTCATTTGAGCTTCTTCTTGGAGTTTAATATGTGATTGTATTGGTATAAGTTTCCCTCTCAGTACTGCTTTAGCTGTGTCCCAAATATTTTGATAGGTTGTGTCCTCATTTTCATTTGTTTCCAGAAACATTTGAATTTCCTGCTTGAGTGAGTCTCTGACCCAGTGGTTCTTAAGGAGTATGTTGTTTAGTTTCCAAATTCTGTGACTTTTAATAATTTTCTATTTGTTGTTAAATGTTAGTTTTACTCCACTGTCGTCTGAGAAGATACGTGGGATGATTTCAATGCTCTGGAATTTATTGATGCTATCTTTGTGGCTTAACATGTGGTCTATCCTTGAGTATTTGTTATGTGGATTTGAAAAGAATGTGTATTCTAGTTTTTTGGGGTGAAGTACTCTGAAAATGTCCAAGAGGTCTATTCTGTCAATGTCGTCATTCAATTCTCTTGTATCTTTATTGCTTCTCTGCTTTGTTGATCTGTCTAAGTGTGAGAGTGAGGTACTGAAGTCTCCCACTATTATTGTATTACTATTGATGTATTTTTGAAATTCTCTCAGTAGGTGCTTAATGTATTTAGATGGTCCCTCATTGGGTGCATGGATGTTAATAATTGTTAAGTCTTCTTGGCTGATTGATCTTCTAATCATTATGTAATGTCCTCGCCTATCTTTTATTATTTTATTTAATTTAAAATCTATCGTGTCTGAGATGAGAATGGCTGTTCCTGCCCTTTTTTGTGGTCCGTTAGCCTGCATGATAGTTTTCCATCCTTTCACTTTAAGTCTGTGTTTATCTTGTTGTGACAGATGAGATTCTTGCAAGCAGCATATGGTTGGGTAATGTTTCCTGATCCATCCCCCCACCCTGTGCCTTTTGATGGGTGAGTTTAAGCCATTGACATTTATTGATATTATGGATTTAATGTATTGTAGTGCCATTGTTCAAAAAAAAATTTTTGTTTGCTCTGATATATTGCCAGTATTATAGTGATGTTCTTGTTTATAAGAGGTCTTTTAGAACCTCTTTCAGGGCCTGCTTGGTGATGGTTGTTGCTTCCTTTAACTGTTGTTTGTCTAAGAAAGTCTTGATCCCTCCATCTCGTTTGAATGAAAGTCTAGCAGGATATATTATCCTTGGTTGAAAACCTTTTTCATTCAGGGCTCGATAGATACCTTGCCATTCCCCTCTGGCTTTTAGAGTTTGAGTGGAGAATTATGCAGATAATCTTATGGGTTTTCCCTTGTATGTGACTTTTTGTTTCTCTCTTGCAGCCTTTAGGATCCTTTCTTTATCCTTACTTCTTCTCATTGTGACTATGATGTGTCTTGGTGTCTTCAGGTCTGGGTTGGTTCTGTCTGGTGCTCTCTGGGCCTCTTGAATCTTGATGTCCTTTCTATTATTCAGGTATGGGAAGTTTTCTTCTATTATTTCCTCTAAAATGTTTGCTTCCCCTTCCTCTCTTTCTTCCTCTGGCAGGCCAATTATACGAATGTTACTTCTTTTGAGATCATCCCATATGTCTCTGTTGTTGTTTTCAGTGTCTCTCAATCTCTTTTTAAGCTCTTTCACATCTTTCCTCGTTTTCTCTAACTCATCCTCTGTCTGACTAATTCTGTTTTCTGCTTCTCTTAGTCTGCTTTCCCTTCCCTCAGCTTCTTTCTTCAGTACAGCTCTTTCAGCTTTCAGTTCTCTAGTTTCCTCAAGATAATCAGTATTTTCCTTGGGCATCTCAACTGTTGTTTCCCTAATGCTGCCATTCGTTTCCTCCAATGTTGTATTCATTTCTATTATTAATAAGTTTATTATTGCTTGCATATTTTTCTTATCTGTGGTCACTTCTGGCTGATTTGTGGTTTCTTCTGGGATCTTATCTTCATTCATTGGAGTAGCAGTTTTATTTGTTTTTGAGCTACCCATTTTTTGATTTATGTGTTTCTTTTTTTTATATGCTCTGTTGTTCGTCAGTTGTTGTATCTTGAGTACAAGCAACACTACTAAATACCTTTATTGCAATTTCACTCACCAACCTCAGGAATTACAGTAGCAACTGAAGCAAGTATTAAAGCATTTTAGTTGTTACCAGTTAGCCAAACAATTTCTCAGTCCATGAAAGAATAGTAACCAAATCCCAGTGAATAAGAAAGAGAAAAGAAAGAAGTGATAGCAAGTATAGATAGTTATGCAAATCTACTATCCACTGTATATTGTAGGGGTAACAAGAGGGGAAAGATGAGTAGAGCAGAGATACACACATAGAGAGTCCACTCTGAGTCAGATTTCTTCCCCCAAATAATTCACAAATTCAGAATGGCTAAGAAGAAGGAAGGAAGAAGTGTATGAAAAGATTAAAAAAAAAAGAAAAAGAAAGAAGAGACAAGAGAGACAAAAGGGAAAAGATAAGAAAAAGAGCTGTAATTAAAGAGCAGTGAAAGGAAAGGGTTTTTTTATTACTTTATTTTTAATTTAATTTAATTTAAGTTTTTTGATTAGTTAGGATGGGGAGGGGGGGTAGAGGAGGTAAGATTAAGGAGACAAGTTCCTCCTACAATAGACAAGATGCCCACTACCCTAGCACTGAAATATATGCTAAGAGTTAATTCTGATCAACCTAAAGAGGGGGAAGATATATGCCTTTATATAATATTAATAGTAAAATAGAGCAGGGTAAAAAAATAAATAAATAAAAACCCTGTCCCAGATTACCTCAAACCTTGTGATCGGAGGCAGCTGATTGTTAAGAATGAGAAAAAAAAAAAAAAAAACCTCAGGACTAGACAAGGATAGCTGAAATAGACAGTTATGCAAATCTGCTATCCACTGTATATTCTAGGGGTGGCTAAAGGAGGTAGGGAAGTTGAGCAGAGACACTTGTAGTGAGAGTCCACTCTGAGTCAGAATTCTTCCCCAAAATAATTCCCAAATGTGTATCAGTGAATTCCAAAAAGCACACTGTTTGGTGGTGTGGGGGGTGGGGGCTGTGGCTTGGAAGCTGTAGGATTAAGGAAGAAAGGATGACAAGAATGAGAAAAAGAGAAAAAAAGAGAGAGAAACAAGAAAAAAGATAAGAAAAAGAACAGTCATAAAAGAGCAGTGAAAGGCAAGGATTTTTTTTAATTTTATTTATTCTTAATTATTTAATTAGCTATGAGGGGTGAAGTGGGGGGTTGGCTACTTAGAAAGAAAAAAGGCCAGAAGTTTCAGAAGGGTATAGACTTAGAATGAATGATACTCCCTGGTTGGATAGGAATTTGGTAAAGACAGAAACTCAGCAGGGGAGCCTGCTAGGAGCTGGTCCCCAGGGACTGGTTGGGGGGAGGGCAAGGGGGAGGAGGTATGCTTAAAAATTAAAAGGAAAAAAAAAATTTTCCCCTTTTATCCTACTCTGATTCTTAACCCAAATTAAGTTATAGTCACCTCCTTGGACCCCTTATTGACTGGCCTACTAAAGGCAGAAAATCCTACCATTTCCAGGAGATGTGTTCAGAGCTCAAGCCACTAGCAGCTTCTCAGTCCGCCCTCTTCTGGGAACCTTGACAATTCTCTTTTGAAAACTTATTTTCATTATAGTTATAGTACATTTTACAATTATTGTTTGAGTACATTATAAATAGGCATTAATTTGCACTCTCAGTGATAGGCTTGCACTATTATTCTGACGGAGTGCTGGTATTTTTCTGAATTAACTTCTCAAATCCACTTGACTTATCTGTCAGAATCTACCCTTCTAGTCTTCCCCTAGAAGGGTAGAGTCCATCCTAGAGTTTCCTAAGTTATCTTGGCTTTTTTGTTTGTTTTCTTTTTTTTTTCTTCTGTTCTTCCAACTCTTTTATACTATTCCATTATTTCTCCTAAGGGAACTTCCAACTTCCATTTTCTATAATATGGTGAATATATTTCTCAGAACTGCCTTTGAAAAACTCCACAAGATGAATGATTTAAACAAATTATTTTCACTATTCTGAAATCCAGATACTGAAAATCAAGACACTAGTAGGGGGTACTCTCCCTCAAACATTAATAGAATCCTGCCTTTCCTCTTCCACACTTTTGGTGAATTTCCAAAATATATATATTGATCCTTGACTTGTAAATGTATCATGTCAGTCCTCCATTGGCACCTGGAATTCTTACTGAGTTTTTGCCTCCATATAACTGTCTTCTTATAAGGATTTTCAGTAATGCTACTGACATACAAGGTCATTTACTGAGGTACTTTATGTTAAGACTTTAGTGTATAAGTTTGGGGTGGAAATGGGGTATAATTCCCAAAGCAAGGTTTTTCAAAGCCTGCCTATATTTATAGCTCAGAAATTTCTATATTGCCCCTCTGGCTATAAGCAACTATTTTAATTGAATGATTCTACAATGTCCTCTCTGCTGCCTCAAGGATTTTGTAGACTTAGTTCAGCAAGACCATTACTATGTTCTCTCCCAGTTACTAACTACTGAAGAGTGACCTATTTAAATACTGGTTTGGTAATTACCTATTATTAGAAACTTTGTCTGAATGTTTCATGTTTATTAAGGTCATTACTATCAGAAAATTAAAAAAAGAAGGAAGAGAGGGAGGGAGGGAAGAAAGGAAGAAGGAAGGAAAGAAAGAAGGAAGGGAGGAAGGAAGGAAGGAATAAAGGGAAGGAAAAAAACATGTAATGGTGAGGATATTGGCAAGGAGAAATTGGAATGCCTGTGCACTGTTTACTGAAAAGTAAAATAGAGTGAGCAAAATAGCACAACTAAATAACGTGCTGTTTTGCTATGTGCCAGACCGATATTAGAGATTAGCCACCAGCTTAAGAGAGGAATCTTCATTTCTGTGATGTCTTTTCTTTTTTCCTTTCCTCTCTCTCCATCTGGAAAAAAAGTAGACTCTGAGCAGTAAAATCTCCTCAAAGACAAAGCATAACAGCAAAAATAGAACTGTGGAATTTGCATATGATCCAATGATTTACACTATGGGTTTATTTACATGTGGATAAATGACTAAAGAAAGCATAAATGTGTATGCAGTACACAGATTTTTACTTTTATATTTCTATAACTACACAAATGGAGTAGTATTTGGACCTAAAATTATGAACTTCTTATGTATGTGTCAAAATTGATGAATATACATGTTGTAATTGATTTAATAATGATAAGGCCATAGACTAAGAGAGGTACCATTTCACCCAGTTCCCTCCACCAGAGTTCTGCTTCCCATCCCCTCACTTGGAACATGTCCTGTTCTTTATCCCTCTGGGAGCCTGGACCTAGGATTATTATGGGGTGCAGAAGGTGGAAAGTATGGTGTCTGTCATTGTTTCTCTATTGGACATGGACATTAGCAGGTTGATTCATACTCCCAACCTGTTTTTATCTAACCCTAGTGGGGAAGGAGTCTTGGGAGGTGGGGTTCCAGGGCACATCAGTGAGGTCATCCACCCAATGAAGCCAGGTTGGTAAATAAAGTTTTTTTTAAAAATCTTTATTGGAGAATTAATGTTTTACATTTGACAATTACAATAAATAAATACAATAGTTTGTACATGCGTAATATTTCCCAGTTTACCATATAACAATACAACCCCCACTAGGTCCTCTGAATCCTTCTTGGACCTGTATTCTCCCCAGCCACCCCACACCAGAGTCTTTTACTTTGGTGCAAAATGCCAATTACAGTTCAGGTTCTACTTGTGTTTTCTTTTCTGGTCTTGTATTTAAACTTTTGCCTAGGAGTGAGATCATCCTACATTCATCCATCTATTTCTGACTTATTTTACTTGACATGAATTTTTCAAGGTCCATCCAAGATCGGCTGGAAATGGTGAAGTCATCATTTTTTATAGCTGAGTAATATATATATATATATATATATATATACCACAGCTTGCTCAGCCACTCATCTGTTGTTGGACACCTGGGTTGCTTCTAGGTTTTTTCTTTCTTTTTTTTTAATATTTATTTTATTTTATTTATTTATTCGCTTTTGTTGCCCTTGTTGTTTTTTATTGTTATAGTTATTATTGTTGTTGTCTTTGTTGGATAGGACAGAGAGAAATGGAGAGAGGAGGGGAAGACAGAGAAGAGGAGAGAAAGATAGACACCTACAGACCTGCTTCACCGCCTGTGAAGAGACTCCCCTGCAGGTGGGGAGCCGGGGTTCGAACCGGGATCCTTATGCCGGTCCTTGTGCTTTGCGCCCCCTGCGCTTAACCCGCTGTGCTATAGCCCGACTCCCCTAGGTTTTTTCTATTACAAATTGTGCTGCCAAGAACATATGTGCACACAGATATTTTTGGATGGGTGTGATGGGTTCCTTAGCATATATAGAGGAATTTCAGGATCATAGGTTAGGTACATTTCTAGCCTTCCAACAGTTCTCCTGACTGTTCTCCATAGAGGTTGGATGCATTTACATTCCCACCTGCAGTGCAGGAGGGTTCCTTTGAACCCCCATCCTCTCCAGAATTTGTTTCTGTTACCTTTTCTGATGTATAACATTCTCACAGGAGTCAAGTGGTACCACATTGTTGTCTTTATTTGCATTTCTCTGACAATCAAAGACTTGGAGCATTTTTTCATGTGTTTCTCAGTCTTTTGGATCTCTTCTGTGGTGAATATTCTGTACATGTTCTCTCCCCCATTTTTGGATGGGGTTATTTGTTTTCTTGTTGTTGATATTTGTATGTTCTTTATATATTCTGGTTATTATCCTCTTGTCTGGCATGTAAAGATCTTCTCCCATTCTGTGAGAGGTCTCTTGGTTTGTTTAATAGTTTCTTTGGATGTGCAGAAGCTTTTTAATTTGATGTAGTCCCATAGGTTCATGCTTGCCTTAGTCTTCTTTGTAATTGGATTCATTTCATTGAAGATGCCTTTAAAATTTATGCGGAAAAGAGTTCTGTCAATATTTTCCTCTAAGTATGTGATAATTTCTGGTCTAACATCCAAGTCCTTGATCCACTTGGAATTTACTTTTGTATTTGGTGAAATATAGTGTTTCAGTTTCATTCTTCTGCATGTTTCAACTCATTTTTTCCAATACCATTTGTTGAAGAGACTCTGCTTTCCCCATTTAATAGTCTGGGCACCTTTGTCAAAGATTAGATGTCCATAGGTGTGGGGGCTTACTTTCACACTCTCAATTCTATTCCACTGCTCAGTATGTCTATTCTTGTTCCAGTACCAAGCAGTTTTGATGACAAAGGCCCAGTAATACAATTTAAGATCTGGGAGTGTGATGCCTCTGGTTCTGCTCTTTCTTCTCAAGATTGTTCTGGCAATCTAGGTCTTTTCTGGTTCCAGATAAACATTTGTAGCATTTGATCTACTCACCTAAAATGTGGTTGGGATCTTGATGGTGACAGCATTAAATTTATAGGTGGCTCTGGGTAGTATATTCATTTTGATGATGTTAATTCTTCCAACCCATGGACATGGAATATCTTTCCACTTCTTTGTGTCTTTTTCAATTTCCTTGAGTCGTAATTTTCATATACAAGTCTTTCACTTCTTTGGTTATATTTACTCCTACATATTTTATTGTTTTTGTTGCTATACTAAAAGGATTTGATTTCTGGATTTCAACTTCTTCTACTTTAGTGTTTGCATAGAGGAATGCCACTGGCTTTTGAATGTTAATTTTGTAGCTAGACACCTTACTGTATCATTGCCTGATGATTTCCAAAAGCTTCGTGCTGGATTCCTCCAGTTTTTCTATGTATTCTATCATGTCATCTGCAATTAGGGAGAGTTTGACTTCTTCTCTTCCAGTCTGTATGACTTTAATTCCTTGCTCCTGCCTGATTGCTATGGCAAGAGCTTCCAACACTATGTTGAATGGCAATGGTGATAGTGGACATCCCTGCCTAGTACCTGATCTGAGGGGAAGTGTTTCCAGTTTTTCACCATTGAGTATGGTGTTGGCTGTAGGTTTGCTACATATAGACTCCACTCTCTTCAGGATTTTTCCATCTATTCCCATTTCTCTTAGTGTTTTGATCATAAAGGGATGTTGTATTTTGTGAAAGGCTTTCTCTGCATCTATTGATATGACCATGTGTTCTTTTGTCTTGCTTTTGTTGATGTGGTGGATCACATTGATTGATTTATGTATATTAAACCAACCTTGCATCCCTGGGATAAAGCCCACTTGGTCACAATGAACAATCTTTTTAATATACTGCTGTATCTCGTTGGCTATAATTTTGTTCAATATTTTAGCATCTATGTTCATCAGTCTGTAGTTTTCTTTTTTAGTTGTGTCCCTGTATGCTTTTGTATAAGAGTGATTTTGACTTCACAGAAGCTGGCATGGAGTATTCCAGTGTCTTCAATCTTCTGAAAAATTTTTTTTAAATATTAATTAATTAATTAATTCCCTTTTGTTGCCCTTGTTGTTTTATTGTTGTAGTTATTATTATTGTTGTTGTTGTTGATGTTGTCATTGTTGGATAGGACAGAGAGAAATGGAGTAAGGAAGGGAAGACAGAGAGGGGGAGAGAGAAAGATAGACACCTGCAGACCTGCTTCACCACCTGTGAAATGGCTCTCCTGCAGGTGGGGAACCGGGGCTCGAACTGGGATCCCTACAGAGGTCCCTGCGCTTTGCACCATGTACACTTAACCTGCTGCACTACTGCCTCTGAAAGATTTTTAAAAGTAGAGGTATTAGTTCTTCTTTGAAGGTTTTGTAGAATTTATTTGTAAAACCATCTGGTTCAGGACTTTTATTTTGAGGAAGATTTTTTATAACTGTTTCAATTTCATTAGCTGTGATGGGCATGTTCATGTTATCTACTTCCTCTTTACTTAGTTTTGGAAGTTTGTAGGTATCTAGGAAATTGTCCATTTCTTCCAGTTTCTCTAGCTTGGTGGCATATAGTTGTTCATAGAAGCCTCACATGATATGTTGAATTTCTCTGGTGTCTGTGGTGCTATCTCCTCTTTCATATATTATCTGATTTATTTGGGTCTTCTCCCTTTTTTGTTTTGTGAGTCTGGCTAAAGGTTTGTCGAATTTGTTAGCTCATTCGAAGAAGCAACATTTACTTTCATTGATCTTTTGTATGGTTTTCTTATTTTCAATGTTAATGATTTCTACCCTAACTTTAGTGATTTCTGTCCTTCTGGTTGCTTTAAGGGTTCCTTTGTTCTTCTAGGTCTTTAAGATGTGCAATCAGGTTGTTTATTTGTGCTTTTTCTTATTTCCTAATGTCTGCTTGTATGGCTATGAACTTCCCTCTCAGTACTGCCTTAGCTGTGTCCCAAATATTTTGATAGCTTGTGTCTTCATTTTCATTGAACTCTCGAAACATTTTGATTTCTTCCTTTATTTCCTCTTTGACCAGGTAGTTGTTAAGTAGTGTACTGTTGAGCTTCCACATTTTGGAACTATTAGTAATATTTTGTTGATTGTTAAGTGTTAGTTTAATTCAACTGTGCACTGAGAAGATGCTTGGGATGATTTCAACTCTCTTGAATTTGCTGATGCTGTCTTTGTGGCCTAACATATGGTTTATCCTTGAGAATGACCCATGTGGACTTGTGTAGAATGTGTACTCCAGTTTCATGGGATGAATGACTCTGAAAATGTCCAATTGTTCTAGTTTATCTATCTCCTCATTTAGCTCCCTTATGTCTTTATTGATTTATCTGTCAGGTTGAGAGTGGGGTGTTGAAGTCCCCTACTATTACTGTGTTGCTGTTAATATATTGCTGATCTCTTTTGAGAGACATTTGATGTATTTAGATGGCTTCTCATTGAGTGCATAGATGTTAATAATTGTTAAGTCCTCTTGATGGACTGGTCCTCTGAGGATTACATAGTGTCCATTCCTATCTTTTTAAATCTTATCTATTTTAAAATCTGTCATGTCAGATATGAGAATAGCTGTTCCTGCCCCTTTTTGTGGGCCATTGACCTGTATGATAATTTTCCATACTCTCACTTTGAGTCTGTGTTTGTCTTGTTGAGTTAGATGAATTTCCTGTAGACAGCATATTGTTGGGTTGTGTTTTCTGACCCATCTTCCTACTTGGTGTCTTTTAGTAGGTGAATTCATGCCACTGACATTTATTGATATCAAAGATTGAAGATATTGTAATGTCATTCTTGTAGAGTTTTAGAGTGTTCTGATATATGGCCTGATATATGACTGTTTATAGGAGACCTTTCAGAACTTCTTTAAGGGCAGGCTTGGTGATAGTTGATTCCTTTAATTTTTGATTGTCTAAGAAAGTTTTTATGGCTCTATTTAGTTTGAATAACAGTCTATCAGGATACAGTATTTTTGGTTGAAAGCCTTTCTCATTGAGCATTTGATATATATCTTGCCATTCTCTTCTGGCCTATAGTGTTTTTGTGGAGAAGTCTGCTGCTAATCTTATGGGTTTTCTTCTGTAGGTGACTCTGTTTTTCTCTTGCAGCCTTCAGGATCCTTTCTTTATACTTATTCCTTTCCATTCTAAACATGATGTGTCTTAGTGTCTTTAAGTCTGGGTTAATTCTGTTTGGGACTCTCTGGGATTCTTGAACCTTTATGTCTTTTATGTTGTCTTAGTGTCTTTAAGTCTGGGTTAATTCTGTTTGGGACTCTCTGGGATTCTTGAACCTTTATGTCTTTTATGTTGTCTAGACTAGAGAAGTTCTCAGCTATTTTGTTCTGAATAATGCTTTCTTCCCCTCCCTCTCTTTCTTTCTCTGGGATATATGTATATTATTTATTTTTATGTCTTCCCATAGGTCTCTGTTGTTGTTTTCAGTACCTCTTAATCCTTTTTTGCGATCCCTTAATTCTTCTTTAGTTGTCTCTAATTCATACTCGTTCTGGCTAATTCTGTCTTCAGCCTCATTGATTCTATTATCTCTCCCCTGTACTGTTTTCTGGAGTTCATCTGTTACCTTGTTCTGACACTGTTTTAGCTTGTTCTGATAGCTGTGTTCTTAGCTCAGTTATTTCATCTTTCAGCTCTCTAATAACCTTGAGATAATTAGTGATTTCTTCCGGAGTTTAATTTGTTGTTCCTATATTTCTGATGACAATTCTTTCAAACTCTCTTTACTCACTCCTGTGACTATTTCCTTAGCTAGTGTTTGGATGTTGACCTCATTATTTTGTGCTTCACCCTTTGGGGGGCTTTTAGCTGGACTCTTCTCCTGGTTCATTTATCTAATATTTCTTCTTGTTAATTTAACCATTTAATACATTATGTTATAAGGTCTTTCTTTCAGTACTCTTTAAATTACTGATCAATACTGCCTGGATTGACTTTTGTCTAAGTAAGGTAATTAAAGGGTTCTCAGTTGTGGAAGTTAACAGTTGTTTCAATAGCATTTTAATCCCAGATTTGGAGCTCAGTGGCTTAAAAGCCTCTTTGTGCTTTTTCTTCCCTGTAGGCTATGGGACCCTGAGGGCTTTTAAACTGTAAGTGGGTTTCTTAGCTTAATCACTGACTCCTGACCAGCAGATAAAGCAGGGTGTGGCAGAGATAATCCAGTGGTTATGCAAAGAGACTCTCACAGTCCCAGTGCTATGCCACTGAGATATAGGTCTTCTCCTGAGTTTCCTGGTTAGTTCTCTGTCCCCTTGTGTCAGCACAGGGTCTCCCTGCCTCTGTTCCAGATTTTGAGGGCATTAGCAATGGAGACTCAGAGTTGCACTTGGTGAGTCTCATGGGAGTCCTCTCCTCCCTTCAACCATCCCCTTATTGGCAGAACAGCCTGGAGGTAGTGTGTCAACTGATAAACTGCCAGACTGTTACCAGCCACTTAATCTCTCCCTAGGCTCCTCTCTATCCACCAGCCACAGGTGTTTGCACTCACCAGTGATTTGGTGGGTTCCTGAAGTCCTTCTAGTCCTGTCTTGTTTCAGCCCCAGGTGGTTTCCTTTGGTATTCCTAGGAGAGGTGAGGAGAGAAAGACATCTGCTGCTGCTCGTAGCCCCGCCTTGCCTCTGGAAGTCTGGTAAATACAGTTTATGCTAAATGAAATAAGACATACTCAAAATGTTAAATATCCATTATTTTATTTCCCTTCTTCTTCTTCTTCTTCTTCTTCTTCTTCTTCTTCTTCTTCTTCTTCTTCTTCTTCTTCTTCTTCTTCTTCTAGCATTTGCCCTTCTTCCGCAGCCAGTCAACAGCGTCAGGTTGAGCCTGATGTAAAGTTTCGAGACCTCCTTTGAATCTGGAGAGGTGGCAGTCGTTGACTATGTGGGTCATAGTCTGTCTGTAGCTGCAGGGGCAGTTCGGGTCATCTCTGGCTCCCCGGTGATGGAACATAGCGGTGCACCGGCCATGGCCTGTTCGATAGTGATTGAGGAGGGCCCAATCATAACATGCTAGGCCAAAGCCCAGTTGACGCTTGCAGGGGTCTGTGTAGTAGTAAAAATCACAGAGAAACAAATTAGCTCAGCAGTTATCAGAAACAGGTTAGAGAAAAAGTGGGGAAATTTGGTGGTTAGAGTTTCACATTACATAATGAAAGTTCTTGACATGGATGGTGGTAACAATTGACAAGACCAGTGTATTTCTTGCCACAAAATCATAAACAGTAATGATTAAAACAGTAATTTGTGTGATATATTTGTTTTCTTTCTCTCTATCATAGATAGATTGATGCCACATGATAGAAAGATAGATAGATGATAGATAGATAGATAGATAGATGATAGATCTTGCTGCAATAAAAACTATCTCTAAGAACCCCAAAAGATACATACGCTCTCTGTGGAGTCTGATCTCTTGACTCAGCACAAGTTTATCACTTTTGTAACCAAAATAGTCAAGGTGTCTAGGTTCATGAGCACAGTAAAGAAACTGATTTTGGTCGGTGGGAGAGGAAGATGGCGGCCTGAGAAGTCGCTGACAGCGAGCGCTCTGACCGCATCGTCGGCAACGGTAGGATTTTCTGCCTTTAGCAGGCCAGTTAATAAGGGGTGACACCAAAAAGTGAGTACAATTTAATTTGGGTTAAGAATTAGAGTAAAGGTGACACGGACTAGCGGGGCTCCAGAATTCCCAGGGCGCCGAGCAAGGCGAGTGCACCGGGCATTGTCCTCCGCCCGCCCAGGAAGGCGGCTCCTCCGCCGGTTGCAGAGCGCGGAGGGCAGAGGAACCGGAGAGAGCACTTTAGCTCAGGGGCTTTCTCTTGGGAGTCTGCAGGGTCCACCGTGGCCCTGAGAGCAGATCCAAAGACTTCTTGAGTATAGCTCTCATTGGATCAAAGGACTTGAAGCTAGTTTTCATTTTTGAGAAATCCTTTAAAAAAGTCTGGAGGGAGGGGTTTCCCGGAAGATGGTGGACTGAGAAGCAGCTAGCCTTGGAGCTCCGGACACATCTCGTGTAAACAATAGGATTTTCTGCCTTTAGCAGGCCAGCCAATAAGGGGCCATAGCGGTCATACCAAGGATGTGTCTGTAACTTAATTTGGGTTAAGAATTAGAATAGGGGAAAAAAATTCTTTTTTCTTCCTTTTAATTTTCAAGCATACATCCTTCCCACCGCCCCCGCCCCCATAAGCAGTGCCTGGGACCAGCTACTAGCAGGATACCCCATACCACCAAACAGGGTTTTTTTTTTTTTTTTTTTTTTAAACTCACTGATACACATTTGGGAAGTTCCTCGCACTGCTCTTTAATTACAACCCTTCTTCTTATCTTCTCCCTTTTCTCTCTCTTATCTCTCTCTATCTCTTTTTTTTATTATTATTTTTTAATATCTTGTCATACACTTCTTTCTTCTTTGCCTTTCTGAATTTGTGAATTACTTTGGGGAAGAAATCTGACCCATGGTGGACTCTCTATGTGTGTATCTCTGCTCTAGTTCCCTTTACACTCTTGTTACCCCTAGAATATACACTGGATAGTAGATTTGCATAACTGTCTATTCTTGCTATCCTCTCTTTCTTTTCTCTTTCTTCACTGGGATTTGGTTACTATTTTTTCACGTCTGGAGAAACTTTTTGGCTAACTGGTAACGATTAAACTCCTTCAATACTTACTTCAGTTGCTACTGTAATTCCGGAGGTTGGTGAGTGCAATTGTCATAAAGGTATTTAGTACAGTGTTACTTGTGCTCAAATCACAACAACTGAGGAACAACAGAGCATTAAAAAAAAAAAGAGAGAGAAACACATAAATAAAAAAAATGGGTAGATTAAAAACAAATAAAACTGCTACCCCAATGAATGAAGACAAGAGCCCAGAAGAAACCACAAATCAGTCAGAAGTAACCATAGATAAGAAAAGTATGCAAGCAATAATAAACTTATTAATCACAGAAATGAAAACAACATTGGAGGAAAGGAATGGCAGTATTAGGGAAACAACAGTTGAGACCCCCAAGGAAAATACTGATTATCTTGAGACAATTAGAGAACTGAAAGCTGAAATAGCTGTAATGAAGAAAGAAGCTGAGGCAAGGGAAAGCAGACTAACAGAAGCAGAAAACAGAATTAGTCAGACAGAGGATGAGTTAGAGAAAACTAAGAAAGAGGTGAAAGAGCTTAAAAAGAGATTCAGAGACACTGAAAACAACAACAGAGACATATGAGATGATCTCAAAAGAAGTAAAATTCGTATAACTGGCCTGCCAGAGGAAGAAAAAGACAAAGGGGAAGCAAACATTCTAGAGGAAATAATACAAGAAAATTTCCCAGACCTGAATAACAGAAAGGATATCAAGGTTCAAGAGGCCCAGAGAGTACCAAACAGAATCAACCCAGACCTGAAAACACCAAGACACATCATAGTCACAATGAGAAGAAGTAAGGATAAAGAAAGGATCCTAAAGGCTGCAAGAGAGAAACAAAAAGTCACATACAGGGGAAAACCCATAAGACTTTCTGCAGATTTCTCAACTCAGACTCTAAAAGCCAGAAGGGAGTGGCAAGATATCTATCGAGCCCTGAATGAAAAAGGGTTTCAACCAAGGATAATATATCCTGCTAGACTTTCATTCATGCTAGATGGAGGGATCAAAACCTTCTTAGACAAACAACAGTTAAAGGAGGCAACTATCACCAAGCCGGCCCTGAAAGAGGTACTAAAAGACCTCTTATAAACAAGAACATCACTATAATACTTGTAATATATCAGAGTAAACAAATCGTTTTTTAGAACAATGGCACTACAATACATTAAATCCATAATATCAATAAATGTCAATGGCTTAAACTCACCCATCAAAAGGCACAGTGTGGGGGGATGGATCAGAAAACATAACCCAACCATATGCTGCTTGCAAGAATCCCATCTGTCACAACAAGATAAACACAGACTTAAAGTGAAAGGATGCAAAACTATCATACAGGCTAACGGTCCACAAAAAAAGGGCAGGAACAGCCATTCTCATCTCAGACACGATAGATTTTAAATTAAATAAAGTAATAAAAGATAGGCAAGGACATTACATAATGATTAGAGGATCAATCAGCCAAGAAGACTTAACAATTATTAACAACTATGCACTCAACGAGGGACCTCTAAATACATTAAGCATCTACTGAAAGAATTTCAAAAATACATCAACAGTAATACAATAATAGTGGGAGACTTCAATACCCCACTCTCACACTTAGACAGATCAACAAAGCAGAGAACCAATAAAGATACAAGAGAATTGAATGAAGAGATTGACAGACTAGACCTCTTGGACATTTTCAGACTCTTCCACCCCAAAAAACTGGAATACAACTTCTTTTCAAACACACATAACACATACTCAAGGATAGACCACATGTTAGGCCACAAAGACAGCATCAATAAATTCAAGAGCATTGAAATCATCCCAAGTATCTGCACAGACCACAGTGGAGTAAAACTAACTTTTAACCACAAACGGAAAATTATTAAAAAACATAGAATTTGAAAACTAAACAACATGCTCCTTAAGAACCACTGGGTCAGAGACTCACTCAAACAGGAAATTCAAATGTTCCTGGAAACTAATGAAAATGAAGACACAACCTATCAAAATATTTGGGACACAGCGAAAGCAGTACTGAGAGGGAAACTTATAGCTATACAATCACATATTAAACACCAAGAAGAAGCCCAAATGAACGACCTTACTACACACCTCAAGGACTTAGAGGAAGAGGAACAAAGGAAACCTAAAGCAACCAGAAGGACAGAAATCACTAAAGTTACAGCAGAAATAAACAACATCGAACATAAGAGAACCATACAAAAGATCAATGAAGACAAATGTTGGTTCTTTGAAAGATTAAACAAAATTGACAAACCCCTAGCCAGACTCACCAAACAAAAAAGAGAGAAGACTCAAAATAATAGAATTGTAAACAATGGAGGAGATATCACAACTGACACCACAGAAATCCAGAGAATCCTGCGAAACTTCTATAAAGAACTATATGCCACCAAGCTAGAGAATCTGAAAGAAATGGAACAATTCCTAGAAACCTATGCACTTCCAAAACTGAACCAAGAAGAACTACAAAATCTAAATGCACCAATCACAGACAAAGAAATTGAAACCGTTATTAAGAATCTCCCCAACAACAAAAGTCCTGGACCAGATGGCTTCACAAATGAATTCTACAAAACTTCCAGGAAAGAGTTAATACCCATACTTCTTAAGCTATTCCATAAGATTGAAGAAACAGGAATACTCCCTTCCACCTTTTATGAAGCCAACATCACCCTGATACCAAAAGCTGATAGGGACAGAACAAAAAAGGAAAACTACAGACCAATATCTCTGATGAACATAGATGCCAAAATATTAAACAAGATCTTGGGCAACCGGATACAGCAACACATCAAAAAGATTGTTCATCATGACCAAGTGGGATTCATCCCAGGAATGCAAGGCTGGTTCAACATCCGTAAATCAATCAATGTCATTCATCACATCAATAAAAGCAAAGCCAAAAACCACATGATTATCTCAATAGATGCAGAGAAAGCCTTTGACAAAATCCAACACCCATTCATGCTCAAAACTCTACAGAATATGGGAATAGATGGGAAATTCCTCAAGATAGTGGAGTCTATATATAGCAAACCTACAGCCAACATCATACTCAATGGAGAGAAGCTGAAAGCATTCCCCCTCAGATCGGGGACTAGACAGGGCTGTCCACTGTCACCGTTACTCTTCAACATAGTATTGGAAGTTCTTGCCATAGCAATCAGGCAAGAGAAAGAAATCAAAGGGATACAGATTGGAAGGGAAGAAGTCAAGTTCTCACTATTTGCAGATGATAAGATAGTATACATAGAAAGACCTAAAGAATCCAGTAGAAAATTACTGGAAGTTGTTAGGCAATATAGCAAGGTATCAGGCTACAAAATCAATGTACAAAAATCAGTGGCATTTCTTTATGCAAACACTAAATCTGAAGAAGAAGACATCCAGAAATCACTCCCATTTACTGTTTCAGCAAAATCAATCAAATACCTAGGAATAAAGTTGACCAAAGAAGTGAAAGACTTGTATACTGAAAACTATGAGTCGCTACTCAAGGAGATAGAAACTGATACCAAGAAATGGAAAGATATCCCATGCTCATGGATTGGAAGAATAAATATCATCAAAATGAATATTCTCCCCAGAGCCATATACAAATTTAATGCAATACCCATCAAAGTTCCACCAGGCTTCTTTAAGACAATAGAACAAACACTACAATCATTTATCTGGAACCTGAAAACACCTAGAATTGCCAAAACCATCTTAAGGAAAAGAAACAGAAATGGAGGCATCACACTCCCAGACCTTAAACTATATTATAAAGCCATCATCATCAAAACAGCATGGTACTGGAACAAAAATAGACATACAGACCAGTGGAACAGAATTGAAAGCCCAGAAGTAAATCCCAACACCTATGGGCATCTAATCTTTGATAAGGGGGCCCAAAGGATTAAATGGAAAAAGGAGGCTCTCTTTAATAAATGGTGCTGGGAAAACTGGGTTGAAACATGCAGAAGAATGAAATTGAACCACTTTATCTCACCAGAAACAAAAATCAACTCCAAATGGATCAAAGACCTAGATGTCAGACCAGAAACAATCAAATACTTAGAGGAAAACATTGGTAAAACACTTTCCCACATATACCTCAAGGACATCTTTGATGAATCAAACCCAATTGCAAGGAAGACCAAAGCAGAAACAAACCAATGGGACTACATCAAATTGAAAAGCTTCTGCACATCCAAAGAAACTATTACACAAACAGAGAGACCCCTCACAGAATGGGAGAAGATCTTCACATGCCAGACATCAGACAAGAAACTAATCACCAAAATATATAAAGAGCTCAGCAAACTTAGCCGCAAAAAAGCAAATGACCCCATCCAAAAATGGGCAGAGGAAATGAACAAAACATTCACCACAGAGGAGATCCAAAAGGCTAACAAACATAGGAAAAACTGCTCTAGGTCACTGATTATCAGAGAAATGCAAATCAAGACAACACTAAGATAACACCTCACTCCTGTAAGAATGGCATACATCAAAAAGGACAGCAGCAACAAATGCTGGAGAGGATGTGGGGACAGAGGAACCCTTTTACATTGCTGGTGGGAATGTAAATTGGTACAGCCTCTGTGGAGAGCAGTCTGGAAAACTCTCAGTAGGCTAGACATGGACCTTCCATATGACCCAATAATTCCTCTCCTGGGGTTATAACCCAAGGACTCCATAACATCCAACCAAAAAGAGGTGTGTACTCCTATGTTCATAGCAGCACAATTCATAATAGCTAAAACCTTGAAGCAACCCAGGTGCCCAACACCAGATGAGTGGCTGAGAAAGCTGTGGTATATATACACAATGGAATACTATGCAGCTATCAAGAACAATGAACCCACCTTCTCTGACCCATCTTGGACAGAGCTAGAAGGAATTATGTTAAGTGAACTAAGTCAGAAAGATAAAGATGAGTATGGGATGATCCCACTCATCAACAGAAGCTGACTAAGAAGATCTGAAAGGGAAACTAAAAGCAGGACCTGATCAAATTGTAAGTAGGGCACCAAAGTAAAAACCCAGTGGTGAGGGGTAGGCATGTAGCTTCCTGGGCCAGTGGGGGGTGGGAGTGGGTGGGAGGGATGGGTCACAGTCCTTTGGTGGTGGGAATGGTGTTTATGTACACTCCTAGCAAAATGTAGACATATAAATCAGTAGTTAATTAATATGAGAGGGGGAAATCAATTGTATGTCTCAAAGTTTCTCAAAAGACAAACTGAATCTTTTTAATATATAGGCTATGTATTTGATATGCGGACTCTCTCAAAAGCCTAGACCAAGTAGATTAGAAGCTTCCAATAGCACAGCTATATACAAGATACTGGGTACTGTCCAGAAAACCATAACAAAGGGACTTTTCAAAGTTAACCCAATTAACAAATAATGTGATGATAATATTAACTATTGATTGTCTTTTTGAACCCTAAGACAGCAGGAACCTCACATCTTCACTATAGATCCCCTACTTCCCCCAGTCCTGGAACCCTTGGATAGGGCCCACTTTCCCGTATGCATCTCCCAATCCAAACCAAATAACATTGCATCTGCCGATCACAACCTAACCAAAGCAACGATTGCTACCTCAACATGCTTCACCTCAGAATGTATCCAGAGACTTCACGTGTGGAATGACAACCCTTCAGCTTCATTACTCGGGTGAGACCTTTCCTTTAATAGTACACTCTAATTTCATCTCAGGTAGTTCACTTTCCAACAAAGTCCCATAACCTAGATATACACCAGTTTCTGTGAGAGAGAGCTTATGTGCACACGTATCCATAAACTACTGCAAAATATATACCTGAAAGCAGGACTACACTAGAGTTTGCAGTGAGTACCTCCCTAACACTTCCTTTCCACTATTCCAAGCTTGGGATCCATGATTGCTCAACAAATTGTTTGGTTTCATATGTTAACTCTCTTTTCAATCACCAGGTTCCAGATGCCACCAGGATGCTGGCTAGGCTTCCCTGGATTGAAGACCCCACCGATGTGTCCCGGAGCTCAGCTTCCCCAGAGTCACACCCTACTAGGGAAAGAGAGAGGCAGACTGGGGGTATGGACCGACCAGTCAACGCCCATGTTCAGCGGGGAAGCAATTACAGAAGCCAGACCTTCTACCTTCTGCAACCCTCAACGACCCTGGGTCCATGCTCCCAGAGGGATAGAGAATGGGAAAGCTACCATGGGAGGGGTGGGGATTATGGGGATTGGGTGTTGGGAATTGTGTGGAGTTGTACCCCTCCTACCTTATGCTTTTGTTCACTAATCCTTTCTTAAATAAAAAATTTTAAAAAAAAAATCTTTTCACTGATTTAACAAAAAAAAAAGAAACTGATTTTGTTTTCCATAACAGCTATCAGAGGAACACTGAGTTGAACTGTGAGAGAGAATAATGGTTATTCAATAGACTTATTGAAGTCTGAGGTCCCATGTTTAACCCTTAGCAACACCACAGTCATAGCTGAGCAGTGTTCTGGTTCTCTGTCTCTGTCTTCATTTTTCCATTTTTTTAAGATTTTTGCTTTAATGAAAGGTAGGCTTATAGAAAGAAAGATATAAAGTCTGGGGTCCGGGCAGTGGTGCACCTGGCTGAGTTCATGTGTTCGAGCCCCTGGTCCCCACCTGCAGGAGGAAAGTTTCAAAGTGGTGAAGCAGGACTGCAAGTCTCTCTCTCTCTCTCTCTCTCTCTCTCTCTCTTCCTTCTTCTTTCTCTCTTTGTCCCTCCCCTCTAGATTTTTGGCTGTCTCTATCCAATAAATAAAGAAAATCTTAAAAAATAAAATATATATATATATATATATATATATATATATATATATATATATATTCTGTTTTAGTTTTTTTTTAGTTAGGTATGCTCTCAAGATTCCTACTTCTTTTTTTTGAAATTTTATTTATTTTTATTTTTATTTTTTTATTTAAGAAAGGATTAATTATCAAAACCATAGGGTAGGAGGGGTACAACTCCACACAATTCCCACCACCCAATCCCCATAACCCACCCCCTCCCCTGATAGCTTTCCCATTCTCTATCTCTCTGGGAGCATGGACCCAGGGTCATTGAGGGTTGCAAAAGGTAGAAGGTCTGGCTTCTGTAATTGCTTCCCCGCTGAACATGCAAATGTCTGGAATCTTGATATTTTCTCCTTCTCTCACTACAGTATCACCTTTTCATTCATATATAAGATACTTCTGTCTCACTGATCTAGGTGGTTTACAGCAAGAAGGTCTTAGTAGGTAGTAACATTTTGATATCGTGTTATACTTCCAAGAGTTAGAAAGCAGGAGACACTTAAACAATTGAAAGTTCTGTTTAGCTCTATAAAAGTGCAGTATAATTTCTGCCTTTTTTCAAATGTAAAATGAGCTTGAATTATATGAATGTTGGAGGTTAATTTAAGTCATAGATTGCACATTATTGTGGCTGGGTGGTGACTCAATGGGTAGACTGCAGGACTTGCATGCTAAAGATCTCAGGTTCTCTCCCTATCCCTGCAAAAACTGGAACAGACTGTGCTCCATTTTTTATCTCTCTCTCTTAAAATAAAGTCAATATTTTCTAAAAATTATGCTCTATGAAAAATTGTTTGCAAAGTGCATAAAATATTATGCAAAACAACATTCTGTGATCTTTAAATGTTGATTTATGCAGAGTACCTGTCTAAATTGATCAAGCTCACCACATAAATGTCAACCATCCCATTTTATTAGTACTGATGAATCCAACCAGGATTAGTTGTGCACTGACCTGGTCTTCAAAGACAAAATTAAAAGGAATCCCATAGCAAGTGTCATTGAGGGACAGAGAAACTAAAGATGAGTCCTTTCTCATACAGCTATAGTTTTATAGTAAGCATTTGGCAAATGAAAATATTGTAAATGCAGTTGCTTCTTAAAAGTCTTGGAAATATCTGCTATTTAAAAAGACCCAAGGGTGACTCTTTTTATAACTAGTGAGCATTTTTTTTGTAATATGAACTCTAATGACTTAATTAGTGTTTTGAAAACTCAGATGTTGACATCTCTAGTATCTTTAACACCCAAGCTACACTTGTGCAGTCACATCTCTATTTTATTTCCTCTCAAGAATAACTTGATATGCAAGTTAATATCTGCTAAACACATTTTTTCTTTCTTAAATATATCTGCCAGATACATTTTTCAAGTGAATTTTACCTCAGCCATCCAAATCAATGCCTCTAATTTTCAAATTCATTAGCTAATGACCTCAGTACCGGCTGAATTTTGACAGCTGTGCCCTTACTCATGCACATTTTGCCTGTAGTACTTACACTTTAATGATTTAATTTTTTAATCTAAATTCTTGTATGTATGTTTTACTAGCTGTGAATGAAATGAATCATTGTTGTAAATTATTTTAAAAAAACACCACCAAATGTAAAGTACAATAAAATCTTATTTCTTCTGTCATTCAAGACCCTAAGATAGATACTGCTCATTAATTTATATATACATCACCAAAGTTTAATCTTCAGTTTTAAAGTTCAACATACCGTACTCTTTATTTTTATAACACTGCATGTAGAATCATACTCATTTCATTTCTTTTTGTTTTTTCTTAGATTATATTTCAGGAGCAACAGTGAACCAATGTAGTTAAGAGGGCATAGGATGCGGAATTCTGGTGGTGGGAATTGTGTGGAGTTGTACCTCTTTTATCCTATGGTTTTGTCAATGTTTCCTTTTTATAAATAAAAATATATAGTAAGGGACACAGGTGAATATTGGCCGACAGAATACATATTTTTATACACAAGGGGGATTTATTCCCTCGTCTTTGGACAAGGCATTTTAGACAACATAATGTGTTTTCATGCTCAGTCCTTTCATTTGTCCTTTATTACCAGATTACAATTATTTCATCGTATTTTGCCGCTTCTATTATGCTTAATATTGCTCCACATGCAGGCTTTATCACCACTCACAAATGTATTGTTTCTATTGTGTAAATGTTTTCAAACTCTCATGTTTACATTGTAAAAATTAGCTAACTTATTTAGATTATTCCTGAAGATTTACCTGGCTTTGAAACTACTTCTCTTTAAATCAGTGAGAGAAGGTATTTCATTTTACTTTTACAGATGAGAATTAAAACCAGGTTTATTCTTATGCCAAACTGTCAAATGTTGCCCTCTAACTATAATTCACTATGCTTTAATTTTGTTTTCAAATTTATTTATCTATTTATTTATTTGATAGCACAGAAAAAAATGAAAGGGGAAGAGGAGATAGAGTGATAGAGAAAGAAAGGCACCTGTGGCACTAATTCACCACTATTGAAGCTTCCCCACTGCAGGTAGGGACTGGAGACTAAAACATAGATCCTTGTGAATTAAAATGTGTGCACTCAACCAAGAGCACCACTGCCCAAAACATGGCTTTTACTTTTACAATTCCACATTTTTATCCATCTTTAATACTACTACTTTTGGAGAAACAGAAATAACTATTTTACTTCAATATTTATTTTTTACTTCAAGTTTTTGATCTTCTATCTTCATAATAATGACTTCCAGGATATTTAGTTCCTTTACTCAATTTTCTTGAATCATTTTTACTTTCACATTACTTTGTATACCCTGTAGATTTTGATAAATTTTTCACAATTGTGTTATTTCATTACCAAAACTGTATCTAGTTTCAGTAGTTGGATCAGATCTCCAAACATTTCATTCTTTTTTTTTTTCATGTTTCTTTTCTTTCTTTCTTTCTTTATTTTTAAGAAAGGATAAATTAACAAAACCATAGGATGGGTGGGGGGGATACAACTCCACACATTTCCCACCACCCAATCTCCTTATCCCATCCCCTCGCCTGATAGCTTTCCCATTCTCTATCCGTCTGTGTGCATGGAACCAGGGTCATTGTGGGTTGCAGAAGGTGGAAGGTCTGGCTTGTGTAATTGCTTCCCCGCTGAGCATGTATGTAGACTGGTAGATCCATACTTCCAGTCTGCCTGTCTCTTTCCCTAGTAGGGTGGGTCTCTAGGGAAGCGGAGCTCCAAGACACATTGGTGGGGTCTTCAGTCCATGGAAGCCTGGCTGGCATCCTGATGGCATCTGGAACCTGGTGACTGAAAAGAGAGTTAACATACAAAGCCAAACAAATTGATGAGCAATCATGGACCCAAAGTTTGGAATAGTGGAGAGGAAGTGTTGGGGGGTACTCACTGCAAACTCTAGTATACTTCTGCTTTCAGGTATATATTTTGCACTAGTTTATGGATACTTGTGAACGTATGCTCTCTCTCACAGAACCTGGTCTATATCTAGGTTTTGGGACTTTGCTAGAAAGTGAACCACTTGGGATAGAATTAGAGAATACTATGAAAGGAAAGGTCTCACCCGAGTAACGAAGCTGAAGGGTTGTCATTCCAAACCTAAAGTCTCTGGACACAGTCTGAGCTGAAGCATGTTGAGGTGGCAATCGTTGCGATCGGCAGATGCAATATTATTTGATATGGATTGGGAGAGGCATGCAGGAAAGTGGGCCCTATCCTATGGTTCCAGGACTGCAGGAAATATAGACTCTATAGTGGAGATGTCAGGTTCCTGCTGTCTTAGGGTTCAAAAAGATAATGGATAGTTATTGTTATCATCACATTATTTGGTAATTGGGTTAACTTTGAAAAGTCCTTTTGTTAGGGTTTGCTGTATAGTACCCAGTATCTTATATATAGGTGTGCCATTGGTTGTTCTGATCTGCTTGGTCTAGGCTTTTGAGAGAGTCCACATATCAAATACACAGCCTATATATTAAAAAGACTGAGTCTGTGTTTTAAAAACTTTCAGACATACAATTAATTTTCCCCCTCAAATATTAATTAATTAGTGATTTATATGACGACACTTTACTAGTAGTGTACATAAACACCATTCACACCACTAAAAGACTGTGTCCCATCCCACCCACCCACCCCCAACATCCACAGCCCAGGAAGCAGCATGTCTACCCCTCACCACAGGGTTTTTACTTTGGTGCCCTACTTTCAATCCAGTCTGATCCTGCTTTTAGTTTCCCTTTCAGTTCTTCTTAGTCAACTTCTGTTTTTGAGTAGGATCATCCCATACTCATCTTTATCTTTCTGACTTAGCTCACTTAGCATAATTCCTTCTAGCTCTGTCCAAGACGGGTCAGAGAAGGTGTTCATTGTTTTTGATAGCTGCATAGTGTTCCATTGTGTAAATATACCACAGCTTTCTCAGCCACTCATCTGTTGTTGGGCACCTGGGCTGCTTCCAGGTTTTAGCTATTATGAATTGTGCTGCTATGAACATAGGAGTACACACCTCTTTTTGGTTGGGTGTTATGGAGTCCTTGGGGTATAGCCCCAGGAGAGGAATTACTGGATCATATGGAAGGTCTATGTCTAGCTTTGTAAGAGTTCTCCATACTGCTCTCCACAGAGGCTGGACCAATTTACATTCCCACTAGCAGTGCAAAAGGGTTCCTCTGTCCCCACAACCTCTCCAGCATTTGTTGCTGCTGTCCTTTTTGATGTGTGCCATTCTTGCAGGAGTGAGGTGGTATCTCAATGTTGTCTTAATTTGCATTTCTCTGACAATTAGTGACCGAGAGCAGTTTTTCATATGTTTGTTAGCCTTTTGGATCTCCTCTGAGGTGAATCTTTTGTTCATATCCTCTGCCCATTTTTGGATGGGGTCTTTTGCTTTTTTGGTGCTAAGTTTGCTGAGCTCTTTATATATTTTGGTGATTAGTTTCTTCTCTGATGTATGGCATGTGAAGATCTTCTCCCATTCTGTGAGGAGTCTCTTTGTTTATTTAATAGTTTCTTTGGATGTGCAGAAGCTTTCCAATTTGACGTAGTCCCATTGGTTTGTTTCTGCTTTAGTCTTCCTTGCAATTGGGCTTATTTCATCAAAGATTTCCTTGAGGTGTAGGTGGGAAAGTGTTTTACCAATGTTTTCCTCTAAGTATTTGATAGTTTCCAGTCTAACATCCAGGTCTTTGATCCATTTCTAGTTTATTTTTGTTTCTGGCAAGATAAAGTGGTTCAATTTCATTCTTCTGCATGTTTCAACCCAGTTTTCCCGGCACAATTTATTGAAGAGAGCCTCCTTCTTCCATTTAATACTCTGGGCCCCCTTATCAAATATTAGATGTCCATAGGTGTTGGGGATTTATTTCTGGGCTTTCAATTCTGTTCCACTGGTATGTGTGCCTATTTTTGTTCCAGTACCATGCTTTTTTGATGATGATGGCTTTATAATATAGTTTATGGTCTGGGAGTGTGATGCTTCCATTTCTGTTTCTTTTCCTCAAGATGGTTTTGGCAATTCTAGGTGTTTTCAGGTTCCAGATAAATGATGGTAGTGTTTGTTTTGTTCTCTTAAAGAAGCTTGGTGGAAATTTGATAGGTATTGCATTAAATTTGTATATGGCTCTGGGGAGAATATTCATTTTGATGATATTTATTTTTCCAATCCATGAGCATGGGATGTCTTTCCATTTCTTAGTATCAGTTTCTATTTCCTTGAGTAGTAACTCATAGTTTTCAGTATATAAGTCTTTCACTTCTTTGGTCAACTTTATTCCTAGGTATTTGATTGATTTTCCTAAGAGTGTGAATGGGAGTGATTTCTGGATGTCTTCTTCTTCAGATTTAGTGTTTGCATAAAGAAATGCCACTGATTTTGGTACATTGATTTTGTAGCCTGACACCTTGCTGTATTGCCTAATAACTTCCAGTCATTTTCTGCTGGATTCTTTAGGTTTTTCTATGTATATATCATATCATCTGCAAATAGTGAGAGCTTGACTTCTTCCCTTCCAATCTGTATTCCTTTGATTTCTTTCTCTTGCCTGATTGCTATGGTAAGAATTTCCGATACAGCGCAGCGGGCTAAGCGCAGGTGGTGCAAAGCACAAGGACCGGCATAAGAATCCCGGTTCGAACCCCGGCTCCCCACCTGCAGGGGAGTCGCTTCACAGGCAGTGAAGCAGGTCTTCAGGTGTCTATCTTTCTCTCCTCCTCTCTGTCTTCCCCTCCCTCTCTCCATTTCTCTTTGTCCTATCCAACAACGACAACAACAATAGTAACTACAATAATAAAACAAGGGCAACAAAAGGGAATAAGTAAATTAAAAAAATATAAGAAAAAAGAAAAAAAAAGAATTTCCAATACTATGCTGTAGAGTAATGGTGACAGTAGACAGCTCTGTCTAGTTCCCGATCTGAGGGGTAATGCTTTCAGCTTCTGTCCATTGAGTATGATGTTGGCTGTAAGTTTGCTATATATGGATTCCACTATCTTGAGGAATTTCCCATCTATTCCCATTTTTTGTAGAGTTTTGAGCATGAATGGGTGTTGGATTTTGTCAAAGGCTTTCTATGCATCTATTGAGATAATCATGTGGTTTTTGGCTTTGCTTTTATTGATGTGGTGAATGACATTGATTGACTTACGGATGTTGAACCAGCCTTGCATTCCTGGGATGAATCCCACTTGGACTTGATGAACAATCTTTTTGATGTGCTGCTGTATCCTGTTTGCCAAGATCTTGTTTAATATTTTGGCATCTATGTTAATCAGATATATTGGTCTGTAGTTTTCTTTTTTGTTGTGTCCCTCTCTGCTTTTGGTATCAGGGTGATGTTGGCTTCATAGAAGGTGGAAGGAAGTATTCCTGTTTCTTCAATCTTATGGAAAAGCTTTAGAAGTATGGGTACAAACTGTTTCCTGAAAGTTTTATAGAATTCATTTGTGAATCCATCTGGTCCAGGACTTTTGTTGTTAGGAAGATTCTTAATAACAGTTTCAATTTCTTTGTCTGTGATTGGTGCATTTAGATTTTGTACTTCTACTTGGTTCAGTTTTGGAAGGGCATATGTTTCTAGGAATTGTTCTATTTCTTCCAGATTCTCTAGCTTGGTGGCGAATAGTTCTTCATAGAAGTTTCACATGATTTTTTGGATTTCTGTGTTGTCAGCTGTGATATCTCCTCCATTGTTTACAATTCTATTATTTTAAATCTTCTCTCTTTTTTGTTTGTTGTCTGGCTAGGAGTTTGTCAATTTTGTTTAATCTTTCAAAAAACTAACATTTGGCTTCATTGATCTTTTGTATGGTTCTCTTATTTTCGATGTTGTTTATTTCTCCTCTAATTTTAGTGGTTTCTGTCCTTCAGGTTGCTTTAGGGTTCCTTTGTTCCTCTTCCTCTAAGTCCTTTAGGTGTGCAGTAAGGTCATTTATTTGAGCTTTTTCTTGTTGTTTAATATGTGATTGTATGGCTATAAGTTTCCCTCTCAATATTGCTTTAGTTGTGTCCCAAATATTTTGATAGATTGTGTCTTCATTTTCATTTGTTCTCAGGAACATTTGAATTTCTTGCTTGAGTGACTCTCTGACCCAGTGGTTCTTAAGCAGTTGTTGGTTAGTTTCCAAATTCTGTGACTTTTAATAATTTTCTGTTTGTTGTTCAATGTTAGTTTTACTGCACTGTGGTATGAGAAGATACTTGGGATGATTTCAATGTTCTTGAATTTATTGATGCTATCTTTGTGGCCTAACATGTGTTCTATCCATGAGTATTTTATGTGGATTTGAAAAGAAGGTGTATTCCAATTTTTTGTGGTGAAGGACTCTGAAAATGTCCAAGATGTCTAGTCCGTCAATCTCTTCATTTAATTCTCTTGTATCTTTGTTTATTCTCTGCTTTGTTGATCTGTCTTAAGTATGAGAGTGGGGTGTTAAATTCTCCCACTATTATTGTATTACTATTGATATGTTTTTAAAATTCTTTCAGTAGGTGCTTGATGTATTTAGATGGTCCCTCATTGGCTGCATAGATATTAATAATGGTTAAGTCTTCTTGGCCGATTGATACTCTAATAATTATGTAATGTCCTTGCTTATCTTTTATTAATTTAATTTAAAATCTATTGTGTCTGAGATGAGAAGGGCTAGTCCTGCCTTTTTTTTTGTGGTCAATTAGCCTATATGATAGTTTTCCATCCTTTCACTTTGAGTATGTGTTTATCTTATTGTGTCAGATGGGATTCCTGCAAGCAGCATATGGTTGGGTTATGTTTTCTTATCCCCCCCCCACTCTGTTCCTTTTGATGGTTGAGTTTAAGCCATTGACATTTATTGATATTATGTATTTAATGTATTGTAGTGCCATTGTACAACAAATTTTTGTTTGCTCAGATATATTGCAAGTATTATAGTGATGTTCTTGTGTATAAGAGGTCTTTTAGAACCTCTTTCAGGGATGGCTTGGTGATGGTTGCCTCCTTTAACTGTTGTTTGTCTAAGAGTTAATTCTGACCCTTATATAATATTAATAATAAAATAGATCAGGGTAAAAAACCTGTTCCAGATTGCCTCAAGCCTCCTGAGCAGAGTCAGTTGATTGTTAAGAAAGTAAAACAAACAAATAATAATAACAAAAAAACCTCAGGAATAGACAAGAATAACAAGAATAGACAGTTATGTAAATCAACTATTCTCTGTATATTCTAGGGGTAGCTAGAAGAGAAAGGGAATTAGAGCAGGGATACACGCAGAGAGACCCCACTCTGAGTCAGATTTCTTCCTCAAAATAATTCCCAAATGTGTATCAGTGAATTCAGAAAGCTGAAGGTGGAAGGAAGAAAGGATGAGAAGAATGATAAAAAGAAGAAAAAATAGAGAGAGGGAAAAGAAAAAAGATAAAAAGGACAGCAATAAAAGAGCAGTGAAAGGAAAGAGATTTTATTTATTTATTTATTGATTATTTAATTATCTAGGTGGGGGGAGGGGGAGAGTGGGTAGGGGAGGTAGGAAGAGTGAAACAGCTTACTTTTACAGTGGATAAGACACTAGTCCCCTAGCAATGGAAAATACACTAAGAGTTAATTCTGGTCAACCTGAAGGAGTGGGGGAAAGGGATACACACTTATCTAGTATTGATAATAAAATAAAACAGTGTAAAAAACCTGTCCTGTCTTCAGCTTGGATGGCTCCAGATTGCCTCAGGCCCCTTGAGCAGAGGCAGCTGATTGTTGAGAAAATAAAACAAACAAACAAAAAAGCTCTGGTGGTCTTTCCCTGTCTGAGTAAGGCTCTGCTTGGAATATTTATACCTGGAATTGGCCACTTAGAAAGAAAAAAGGCCAAGTAATTTATAAAATAGATAACCCAATTTTAGACATATTTCTTGACTTCTGATCTTTTCTCTTTTTTTTTTCATAACCTTTCTGCTTGTTTTTTTTTTTTTTTTTCCTCCAGGGTTATTTCTGGGGCTCAGTGCCTGTACTACAAATCCACTGCTCCTGGAGGCTATTTTTTTCCTTTTTGTTGCCCTCGTTTTTTATTGTTGCTGTGGTTATTATTGTTATTGATATTATTGCTGTTACTGTCATTGGATAGGACAGAGAGAAATTGATAGAGGAGGAGAGACAGAGAGGAGGAGAGGAATATAGACACCTATAGACTTGCTTCACAGCTTGTGAACAGACCCCCTGCAGGTGGGGAGCCGGGGGCTTGAACTGGGATCCTTGGGCTGTTCCTTGGCTTTGCACCACAGAGTGACCCCCATAAACTTTCTGTTTTAAATATATTTAATTTACTTTTGATTATATTGATTTATTGGGCAAAGACAGCCAGAAATCGAGAGGGAACGGGGAGATAAAGAGGGAGATAAACAGAGAGATACTTGCATCACTGTTTCACCACTCATGAAATTTTCCCCCTGAATGTGAGAACTGGTGACTTGAACCCTGCTCCTTGTACTTTGTAACATATACATTTAACCAGGTGTGCCACCACCCAGCCCGTGATTTTACTCTTTAATGATTATGTGTGTGTGTATATATATCTCAGTCTTCCTTGTTCTATATTTATCTTGCAAATTACACTAAAACAAAAACTATTAGAGAGAGTCCAGTGGTAGCACAGTGGGTTAAGCGCACGTGGGGCAAAGCTCAAGGACCACAAGTGGTGAAGCAGGTCTTTCTCTCCCCCTCTCTGTCTTCCCCTCCTCTGTCTCTCCATTTCTTTCTGTCCTATCCAACAACAATGACATCAGTAACAACAGCAATCATAACTACAACAATAAAACAACAAGGGCAACAAAAGGGAATAAATAAATATTAACAAAAAACAAAAATAATGCTTGCTGGACTACACCTTTCCTAAATACAGCCTCATGAATCTTTAGATGAGTATTTTATTTTCTTTCTCTTCATTTTTTCTTTCACTCATCCTTCTCCTCTTTCTTCCTCATGTTCTCTCTGCTTCTTTCACTCTCATCTCCACCATCAGAGTTCTGTATACATATTGCCTCCATTGAAATCTACAATAGTTCTTTCAAGGTCACAGATATGGGTTGACTATTATTTCTACAACCATCTGTCTATATTTATACATATTTCCCCATATTTTTTTTTCCTTTCATGGTCTAGTCTTCTCTTCCTTTCCAAGTCACATCTATTACTATATCCAAATGTTCTTCCTTTTTTCCTCTTATCTCTCCATTTTCATTTTCCTGCTTTCATTTCTCCCCCACTGGTAGTATAGACCAAAAATTTGAGGGGCGCAGAAGGATTTCTGTCTTCTGTGAGGAAGAAGTGAGGCAGTCTATTTTAGGGACCTGTGATTTCATAAGTTCTTACTTGAGTTCTTGCTTGAGTTTGATGGCTAACATGAAGTTGGACAAAAGTACTCTCTGAGAAGATTGTGTCAGAGTTGGACTAGAAATAGGACTAGAAAGTTGAATTAGGGAATACAACCTCGAACAAAACCTTATGAATAAAATAAACTGTTTATCCCATCCACCTGATCCAGAGCTCATATACATTTATACTTGGCACAGGAGCCTGTGTTAGTCTGAACTTGCAGCCTGTAGTCACAGCTGGGTACAGTCTAGGTGCACTCATTTTTAGGACCTGTCTTCTTCTTTAAATGGCTAGGTAAAGGGACTCAATCTCCCTTTAGAGAGTGGGGTAGCTCCTACCATTGTTACTTTATAGGGAGGAAAAGCTATGAAGTGGCCCAGAAGAGGGTTTATAAGGATCTCCTTATAAACATGACCAGTGATGATGGAGAAAAGGGTCTATTAGAGGTCTAGGCCCACTATATATTTGTGAGAATCCAAAGATTCCTTAACTAGGGCCCTGGATTCTGGGGTGGTCTGCTATTGACCAAAAAGACATTATTGATTCAGGTTCTTGCCCTTATCCAGCTTTCATAGTCCTTTCTTTATCTGAAGAGCTTAGACTTTCTACCACTTGCTAAAGCTCTGAGTTTCATCTATTATCCATCCAGTATTAGGTTTATGGGATTTGTTTTCTTTGGGCCATTCTACTAGGTTTCCAAGCTTATTTGGTCTAAGTCCTAGAGGTTTCAGGACTAGGAGAAATAAGGATCTTAAAGAGAATGGGAAAAGTTCCTTATAGTTTTAGGAAGAGTTTTAAATAGCAATAATGAATTGTTATTATTATAACCAAGATGTTTTCTATGATAATCAAATGGTTAGGATCTCTAGTAATATACTTAACTCCACTGGCTTTGTGCCCTTTAGTGGTATCTGGGAATGATCTTAGATACTGACAGGTCCAAATGTTTTTGATCTATCTTGCCCAAGGTTGTAGGTACCTTAAGATATTTTAATAAGGATGTATGTTCAGCTTCATGGGGCAGTGAAAGGGGGAGGGGGTGAGACACAGTCTTTTGACAGTGGGAATGGTGTTTATGAAAAAAAAAAGATATTTTCAAAAATTATATATACAAATACTTTTTTAGAGCTCTTTAAACAATTTAAGCCCAGGGTCAAAACTGATTGTCTTATACATCTGAAACATTTCTTTGGCTAAATAAAGTATGTATACTCAGAGCTATGGTCTAGGCAGAGAACTTGGACTATTCATCTGCCCCCCAGATGTTAAATTAATAGTGATTTATAAGATTATTAATTAATAGAATTATTATTTCACACCTTTCCCACCACAAAAGTCAGTGTCCTACACCCACCAACCTAGATACCGAATTAGTTTTCCACAGTCTTGGCTATGTGTTTTTCGTGTGAAGTTGTGTTCAGTTCTCACCTCAGCCATTCATATGAGCACCCACTTGAGACTGGTACTTCTGTGGATGTCTAAACTGTGGTCAGTGTGTTTTGTTAAGTTTGATGGTTGTAAATATTTGTTGTCTTGGGGATGGTTGGTTCTTGTCCCTGTTACTCCATGGCCATGTCTCCCAGAAGTCCATGAAACATATTTATACTTTGTGGTTATTTATAGTTATTTTGATGAATATGTTATGTTTTCTTAGGTTTCCTGATCATGATAGATTCTAACTTCCAAGTATAATGCAACTTAAAATAACTCAAAAGCAGAACTTCAACCATAAGAAAACATAGTTAATTTCCTCCTCCTTCTTTTACTCTCTCTCTTTGCTTTTTTTTTTTTTTTTTTTTTTTTTTTTGCTACTAGTTATTACTGAGACTCAGTGCTGGAACTAAGAATCCACAGTTCCTAGTGGACATTTTTTTTCTTTTTTCTTTTTTTTTTTTTTCTAATTTTTATTTGATAGGACAGAGAGAAATTGAGAGGGCAAGGGGAGGTAAAGAGAAAGATACACTGCAGGTGAGGAGCAGGAGATCAAAACTGAGTCCTTGCACATACTAACATGAGTACTCAACTGACTGTGCCAATGCCTGAGCCCCTGGAAACACAATTTCTAAGAATTTAGACAAAATAATTGAAAGGAAAAAAGGAACACCATCAGTGTATTATTTTTGTCCCTGTATCCATCAATGTCTAAAGTTAGTAATTCTGTATTTTCTATCATGAGATACATTAAGTCTTCTTTAGCTAAGCCAATTGGCATATTGGTTTACATTCATAATAATTAAAAACAAAAGTTCAAACTGATACACAGAAATAGTTGAAATGGGAGAAGCACCACTGCAGTCCAGTATTTCCTCAGTGCTTACAGTTATTTAAAAAAAATATATTCATAGGGGGTTGGATAGTAGCAGCAGCGGGTTAAGCACACATGGAGCAATGCACAAGGACCTGCGTTAAGGATTCCAGTTGGAGCACCTGGCTCCCCGGCTGCAGGGGAGTCGCTTCACAGGAGATGAAGCAGGACTGCAGGCGTTTGTCTTTCTCTCCCCCTTTCTGTCTTTCCCTTCTCTCTCCATTTCTCTCTGTCCTATCCAACAAAGAACGACATCAACAAAAACAATAATAACCACAAGAAGGGCAACAAAAGGGGAAAAATGGCCTCCAGGAGCTGCGGATTCATGGTGCACGCATTGAGCCCCCTACAATAACCCGGGAGGGGAAAAAATATATATATATATATTCATAACGGCACTGCTTTTCCACCCACTAAAATGCTGGTGTGTATCTTTCCTGAAGCATGACTAAGCATAATATCACCATGGCCCAGCTCCATTTCCAGATGTTACTCTTTTGAATAAAAGAGTAACACCAGCACCTTCTCTTTGGACATTGGGAAAAAGGAAAGTTATTTTTCTTTCATTCCTTTTGCCATATTCCCCTGTGGAGCCATTTCAATTTAGTGAACTAGAGAGGGAGCTAGCAGTTTGCGACTTCTGTTATGAATGTGGTGCTTGAAATGCCAGAGTCAATGACATGAGACGCTGGGCTTCATTACTCTTCAGCTCACCCGGACTGGAGCGTCCCAGGACCCAGTGATAGTTTGCTGCCAGAAAAATACATTTGAATTTCAATGTGTCAGATCTCTTGCTGTACTTTCCATGTTGCTGGCTGCAAATAGCTTTTGGAAATCTTTTGAACACCCCAGCGACTCTGTTCCCCACTTTATACCAATGCCTAACACTAAATTGGATATCTTTATGCCCAAGTTGTAATAAATAAAGGAATAGCTGGTCTTGGAAAGAGCATAAGCTCACAATCACAAGGCACACTACAAATAGGGATTTTTCAACACACCATTCACACGTTAGATGAAGCTGGCCAGGAAGTGTAAAGGGCAAGACCAGCTTTTATTCTCTCTTCTAGTGTGTGTGTGTGTGTGTGTGTGTGTGTGTGTGTAATTAACCCTGTACTCTTCTGTATTCTTCCTTTCTACAGAAATAAACAACCATGCAGTGGATTGGTAAGAAAAAAATTCTTTACAAAAAGATATATATATATATATATATATATATATATATATATATATATATATATATATATATATATGTTAGAACTGGGTACGATTCTTGGCTGAGTAACTGTCCATGTAGTCTTGAGGTTTCTAATGAAGACAATTTGGAAGGAAAAGAGGTCCAGGAAGGCAAAGTGCCACAAATTAGACCTTCTATAGGAAGAGAAAGGGTAGGGTGAGTTAAGGGAACACTACTAAAGTATGGTAAAAATGAAAACAAAAGCTTAAATTTTATTCTCTCCACAGATCAATTCTTCCTTAGGATACTACTTTAGAATGTAATATTTATTCTGCCTATTGTAGTTGTCTCATAAAATTAACTTTTTTTCCACAGGGACACATTTCAGGGAATATTTGTGCTTTCCAAATAGAAATGATGTATACATTCACATTGGTATGCATAATTTATGAAATTAATCACAACTGTTTTATAATGTAGATTTTGACTAGAAAGGAACAATTATCTTGTTCAACAATTATGTAAGATGGCAAAAGAAAGAAAGAGAGAAAGAAAGGGAGTGAGATAGAAAAAAGAGAAAAGAAGCACATTTGATATCAAAATACTTTGATTATTATTTTGTCCCATATTATGTATATGTGGGAGGGATGTTGGCTACCTGTTCTATAGGAGAAACTATCTCATAGGTGTAGAGAGATTTATCATATTAAGCACACTAAGTGTTAATTTTATTTATTTTACTAGTACTGTTTCTGTTTAGTAAGACTTACACTTTACAGTGTCTCAAATTTAATGTTCAAGTTAACTTAGACTGTAGCTGCTTTGTGTTGAGGTTCTGGATTTGATTGTGCACTTTTTAGCTCCATGTCTTTGGGAAAATTATTTCACCTCATGGTGTCTTGATATCCTCATTTTAAAAGTTGAGCATTGGGTAGCCCAGAGGGTAACATAAGAGGTAGAGCTTTGGATTTCAGTCATGAAGTCTCGATTGCATTCTTGGCACTCCCTTTGACAAAGTTCTTTTCTAACATCTCTTCTTTCAAATTTTGTCTGCCTCATGAAATAAAATACATTTTGAAAATAAAACAAATTGGTTATTGATAGCATAAGTTTTTATTTTGTTTTGTATTTTGTTGTTGTTTGTAATCATGGTTATTACTGAGACTAGATGACTTCACAATCACTCCAGTGTTCCTGCTGGGGTCTCTCTCTATATATCATATATACATATATGATTATATACCTATATACATACACATGCACACATACACTCATATATGCATATACACATATATACATAAATGAGAGAGAGAGAGAAATAAAGAAAGAGACACGCAGGTTTGTTCCACTACCCACGATGCTTCCTGATTGCAGGTGTGCACTATGAGCTTGAACTTGAATCTTGGGCATGTTAATGTCTTTGTTCCACCAGGACACCACAGATATCACAAGTTTTATAGGTCCCATATGAAGACTATGGAAAAGTTACTCCTTTTAAATCATTATTAGAAAATCTTATAATTTTAGTTTTATGATTACTATTGCCACTATTCACAGTGATAGCTTTTTTCACAGTCATATGGAAGGTCAGAAGCATGTGTAAGGGGTAGTGGGCACTCCATAAAATGTTGGTGATCAGAGATATTCCACACTATTTTTACCCCAAAATTCACATTACTGTCATATCATATCAAGAATTTCTTTGTAAGATTAACAGAAAAGTAAAAACAAAGGCAATGTTGGATTAATTTTACTGTCATTTGAAACATATCATTGCAGGTTACCATATCACTTTTGAGAGGCATATATTTTTAAAAGAAAGGAAAAATAGCTATAATAACCACCAACTGCTTGCAAGGTAAATAGTGCTAACTCCATTTGCTTCCCATTTGCAAACATATTTGAATTACATCTGGAGCAAAATCATTAGTGGCAGGAAGACAGATGTTCTTCAAAGTTAGAGTGTGCATGTAGACATCGAATATTGATGTTGATGTTATTTACTCATTTGATTCTTTACTTTTTTCCAAACAAGATGGATTTAGAGCTTTTTAAAGATTTATTTCTTCTTTCCTATGTTCTCAAGGTGACAAATCAAAGTTCACCCCAAGAACCTGAAAAGTATATCATAGTGGTAGAAATTCATCAGACATGGAATAATATTAATAGCTATTGTACTATGCCACTGTCAATCATCAAAGTATCTTTTCTCAGAAAAAAAAATATTAAGAATGTTCTTCAAACCAGAGAAGTATGTGTGTGACAATGAAAGAGTAAAATACAGTGCTATTAATAAATTGACAGATAAAGCAATTTCATTTCTGAAGCCTTATTTTAAATGTCCTTGAGTTACACTTTAGATGGCAGAAAATACAAGTCAGGCGGTAGTGCAGTGGGTTAGGCGCAGGTGTCGCCAAGCATAAGGACCAGTAAGGATCCCGGTTCCAGCCACCCAGCTCCCCACCTGCAGGGGAGTCTTTTCACAGACAATGAAGCAGGTCTACAGGTGTCTATCTTTTCTCCCCTTCTCTGTCTTCCCCTCCTCACTCCATTTCTCTCTGTCCTATCCAACAATGACATCAAGAACAACAATAACTACAATGAAAAAAAACAAGGGCAACAAAAGGGGAAATAAATATTTTGAAAAAAAGATGGCAGAAAATGCACTATTTATTTAATGGGTGATATCAAGATTTGTTTTACTCAGAGAAAGTTAATGAAAAAACAATACTAGTGAAAGTGAAAAATATTTTTCTCTCAAGAGGAATACAAAAGTTACATTGTTTGGTGGAGTTCAGTGTCATAATATCATCTACATTTCATTGTAGACATTAGTCAATGACTTTGTTCTCCATTTCGCCAGGGTTTGAGCATGAGTTTTATGCAAGATGACACTAGTGCCTTAATGAATAAGTAGACTATCTCTCTAGCTCAGCATGCTTATTATTTTTGCTGAGGTCAGTGGACTCTCTACAGACTCACAAAAATGTTGTCTACTACACTAAGTGTACAACATAATTTTTTAATTATTATTTTAATAAGAAATTTCTCTAACATAAAAACTCATCTTTATAGTAGGATCCGCATCTTGATATAGAGCTTCTTGGCTTTGGATATGGCTCCCCTTCCTCTCATTGTAAAGTCCTAAACCCTTCCTTGTTTCATTAACATATATTATGTATATTTTTTCCTCATTGTACATGTAGATTCACTGATATATCTAATTATTTTTTTCTACTAATGTATCCACTATTATTAGGTCTACTGAGCCAGAGAAAGCTCAAAAAGGTAAAGAAAAATTCCTAATTGAATATTGTCACAGGCAAAGATGAATAAAACCACACCAAAGTGATTTTTCCATTATGCACAATATACATTAAATGCTTACTTTTTCATATTTTTTTTGTGTTGTCACTTAATTTGTTTTGCTTTTCCCCCTCATTTTTTTGTCTGTCTAGTGTATGTCAGTCATAATTTTGACTCCAAATGAATAGCACCTATAGATCCTGTTTCAAATCTCCTTTTGAGACAGGGTTTTCATCATGTTTGCCCTCAATGATATATATATATATATATATATATATATTTCACGTAGTAAAAAGATCATAGAGCACCAGATTCCCCCATTGTGTCATAGTACTTTCATGTGGTATACAGAGTCGCAAGCATGTCAAAACAAGCTCTTTTCCAGGTAAGCTATCTCACTGACCCCAATTTCATACTTTCAAGTTTTAGTATATTGTATATGAATTTTTGACATCAGACTTATCCTCTAATCTGGGTATAGTTGTGTTGAGAAGAGAAACTGGTATTTAATTATCTTGCACAACATCGTATGTATCACCTAATAAATATTTAACAAATCATTGAGAGGGGAGTACATTATTTTTACATTAAGATTCTTACATCATCTAGTTCAGTGCATGGCACATTACAAAAGCTCATCCTATAGTCTTGCTACTATTTCTGTTTTATAAATAAAAATAAAAATAAAGAAACAGGCTGGGGGTATGGGTCAACCTGTCAATGACCATGTCCAGTAGAGACCAGTTACAGAAGCCTGACCTTCCACCTTCTACACCCTATAATGATCTTTGGTCCATACTCCCATAGGGATAAAGAATAGGAAGACTTCTGATGGAGGGGAGGGGATATGGAACTCTGGTAGTGAGAACTGTGTGGAATTGTACCCCTCTTATCGCACAATATTTTTATTATTATTAAATTACTAATGAAAATAGTTTTTAAAATGTGAAAAAGGGAAATAGAAAAGAGTTAGACAATAGATAAGTATTGAGGGAGTCGGGCTGTAATGCAGCAGGTTAAGCGCAGGTGGTGCAAAGCACAAGGACCGGAATAAGGATCCCGGTTTGAACCCCGGCTTCCCACCTGCAGGGGAGTCGCTTCACAGGCGGTGAAGCAGGTCTGCAGGTATCTATCTTTCTCTCCTCCTCTCTGCTTCCCCTCCTCTCTCCATTTCTCTCTGTCCTATCCAACAACGACAACAACAATAATAACTACAACAATAAAACAACAAGGGCAACAAAAGGGAATAAATAAATAAAATAAAATATTTAAAAAAATAGATAAGTATTGATATTGATGAAATGACAAAGTCAACTTCAGTGTTTCATAAACCTTATAGTTAGAGTACATTATTTTTCTAGTTTTTGATGATTCCTCTGAAAAACTGTCCATTGGGACTTTTTTCTATCTTCAACCTCCTCACATATATATATGTAATAGGTCTTTTGTTCCCTCGGAAATATTTGTTATTCAGAGAAAGTAACACACCAGGATGACCAATTGTTTAACAAATGAGAAGAAGCCAACAAAAATTTCCCACCCACAATCTAGTGCCAAGTGTTTCCTTCTATAGCCTATTGTGCTGAAAACACGAAATAATTGTATTAACTAGGGAAATTTGGGGGGGGGAATTTTTTATATTTAAAAGAAATGTTAATTTTCTATAAAATCTCTTGTTGAAAGACTAATAGCTTAATGAACACATTAAACATGTGCAAATTACTTTTTTTAATGCATTAGTTAGTTTCAGATTGAAAGGGGGTGATAAATCATTGTCATCTCTGTGGGAATTAATGAGGCATCAGGCCATCTTCTATCATAGAGGCCAGACTTATGAACGATCTGCCAAATTGCACATGCGAACCTTGTCCTGTTCTCTCTTCCCACCCACCACATACATCTTTCTGGCCCCCCTGATTCTGCAGCCTGAGCTTTGCTACTTGAAATACAAGAGAAAAGTTGTCGACTGCAAGTGACAAATGTTGTTTACTGTTACTGAAAAAAAGAGTGGGACAATGAGTGCATATTTTAACATCACAGGGGATGGGTTTGGTAGTCTTTCAACTGCTGTCTTGCCCAGTGAAGACACATAACCTCTCTCCATTTCCTTCAATCACCCACTCTCTCTCAGACATTTATATTAAAATAAAGAGCTCAAGGCAAGGCAAGATATCTTAACTATAATAAATGGCAAGGTGTTCTCAACTCAACAGCTTTTTTCACTGGCTCTCAGTCTTTCCCCATCACAAGCACAGCTTTCTCTGCCTGCATCTTTTGATGTATTTGCTTTTTCTGAAGCTCCTTAATCAGCAGTTCCAAACTGCCACAAACAGGGAGCATTTAAAATTCATCCTGCTAATTCCATGACAACAAGTATTTCTTATCTGCATTTATTTTTATAATTCGCAGGTATGACATTTAATTCTGTTTTAAGAATCTTTGACATTTTTTTTTCAGTGTATCTTAAGAAAATTGAAGATGTCATGGCTATTGAAAACCAAGTTTAGACATCACTAGTATAGATATTAGGCTAAGTGGAGAAACAACTTCTGCACAGGACATGGAAATATAACTAACTATATTTACTAATATTTCCTTTTATATTTGAAGACCTAGTTTAGCCCTACATGGCATCTATAATGAAAAGTGTATCTTCTTTTAGAAAGTATGTTCATATCAATTGCTGGGTTGCAAATGAAATAATTTTTTTAAAGAACTGTCTTCTTTTTATTTTTTAAATTATCTTTATGTATTTATTGGATAGAGACAGCTAGAAATCAAGAGGGGAGGAGAAACTAGAGACAGAGAGAAACAGACACCTGCAGCACTACTTCAGCACTCCCAAAGCTTTCCCCCTGCAGGTGAGGACTGGGAGGCTTGAACCCTTATCCTTGAGCATTGTGACATATGCACTCAATGAGTTGCACCACCGCCTGGCCCCAAAATAAATAATCATCACAGCTCAGTGCTCTTCAGATGAGAATGAATGTGAAACAGATATTAGAATGATAAAACAAAAAGGAAGATATCTTTTGATAGCCTTTCTAACTCTTATAGACATGAAAAAGAACAAACAAGGCTTTAGAGAAATGTAATGCTATGCTATGCTATGCTATGCTATGCTATGCTATGCTGTGCTGTGCTGTGCTGTGCTGTGCTGTGCTGTGCTGTGCTATGCTATGCTATGCTATGCTATGCTATGCTATGCTATGCTATGCTATGCTATGCCATTGCCACCAGGGCCCTGGATTTGCAATATTCCACTACACTTGATGGCTTATTTAATTCCAGTTAGATAAAGGATGAGAGAGAGAGAGAAAGAGACAATAAGAGAGAGAAGGGATATCACACAACCTCTCCACTGCTCATGAAGCTTCCCCCCATAGGTTCTCCCATATGGTGGATAAGATCTAGAACTTGAATGCTTACACATGGCTACATATGCACTCTACCAGGGGGATAACCTCCCACTCTACCCACTTCTTTGAAAACTAAACTTTTAAATTTGGTTAAGTCAGAGGACAATGTCAAGGAGTATGGTTAAGGTCAGACATGGAAGTTATCAGGGAGGCATAGTAAAACAGAAACATGCAGACTTAACTTCTGCCTTTTCCTCTGATAAAATAATGAGATTGAGTCTTCCCCTTTACACTGAGGGAGAAACCTTACCAGAGAGTTTAGATGTAAATAAATACCTTTTACAAAAGTTTACTTACATTCTGTCTTCTAGATCATCTCTCATGGGTCAGTCATTTATTAAAGATATATTTTCAGGTGGCTAACATTTTCTTATCCATACTGTCCATCCCAAATATTGTAAGCTTTTCTTACGTGCTTGCTTTTTGCCCTTTGCTTCTCAAACCCATTTTAATTAACTCACACATTTGCATTTTAACTCCTTTTTTATAACATTGTACTCATTCCACTGTTACATTTCAGAATTTTAAACTCAGTTTAAGTTCTTTATATTCAGCTATATTGGTTCCTAATAGCAAGTGCAGGACAAGCACATTCATGTTCTTATCAAAGACACTGTTAATATATGGAATCAACTCTTCTTCCTCAATCATCATATAAAAATGAAAGAGAAACACAATGTACAGTAATCTTTAATATACTGGGTAAAGTCTTATGGCTACTACCAGATAATTTTCAAGATATTGAATAAAACACCTACTGAGGTTTTTCAACCTGTACTTTATGTCAGGCAGTATGCTGAGTGTGAAACATAATAGTGGAAAATATTTAAATGAGGTCAAATAGTTAGAAGAGAATGTCCACATATGCAAAATAAAAAATAAAAAATCTAGGACCCAACTTGCTTTGCATTTCTAACAGGAAATCATATTACTTCTATCTCCAAACAACAGAAGAAGTCCTTCCAAAGTGTATATAGTGGCTTGCAGATTTTGATGGAGAAATGCATATGGATCTTGCCTCAATAAATAAATTTTCAAAAGTTCTATTTTTTCTAAATAAACTAATTTTATTTTGGTAGAATGCATTGATTTTGCATAAGGCTAGTATTAGCATGAGGAAAATTTAGTCAGAAATGACTCTAAAGTTCAAGAAATGATCTCTGTAGTGTGTAATTTTTGAATATAATCTTTCTGCAGTCAGAAAAGTCTCTGCTCCTGATTGTAAAATTCTTCTCATCAAATGATAGTGATATATAAATATTTACCCTTTATATTTTATTTATACACTTTTATGTTTCTTCTTCTAATAGTAAATATACATACATTATAGAAACATTTAAATTAAGATTCACAGATTAGAGAACCATTTATTTGTGGTTTATAATATTCACATGTTATTAGTTGTCACTGTTTTTCATACTTTGTTTACCCTTTTGTAATATTATTATGATATTGTTATTACAGATGGGACATATTATTCATGAAACAATTAAAATACAAAATAGATCAAAAAGAAAAAATCAAACAATCTACTTTCCAGGGATAAATTAAAACAATACATACTCTGTGATCAAAAAAAGATGGTAGTCTGTCCTTTGGGACATATTGGATAAAACTAGAGGTGATTATGCTTAGTGAAATACAAGAAGAAAAATAGCTATTGGATATTTTCAGGTGGAATATACAGATCTGAACCTGGAATCTAGATATACATATGAACTATAAAAAAATAAAAACAGAACCAAGCTATAATTTTTGATGTATGGCATTCTCACTGGGGTGAAATTGTATCTCATTGTGTTTATTTACATTTCTCTGGCAATCTATGACTTGGAGCATTTTCTTTTTTCATATGTCTGTTGGCCTTTTGGATCTTTTCTTTGGTAAATATTCTGTCCATGTATTTTCCCCATTTTTAAATGAAGTCATTTGTTTCCTTGTTTCTAAGTTTAGTGAGCTCTTAATATATTTTGGTTAGTAGCCTCTTATCTAATGTATGGCATGCAAAAAACTCCCATTCTGTAAGGGGTCTCTTTGTTTGGGTGGTGGTTTATTTTCTTTTGCTATGCAGAAGCTTTTCAATTTTATGTAGTCCCAATGTTTTTTGTTTGTTTTTGTTTTTGTAGATGAAAAAGTTCCACCAATATTTTCTTTTAAGTATTTGATAGTTTCTAGTCTAACATCCAAGTCCTTGATCTACTTGGAATTTACTTTTGTTTATGACAACATGTACTGCTTCAGTTTTATTCTGCACATTTCAACCCAATTTTCCAAATCTATTCGTTGAAGTGGCTTTCCTTTCTCTATTTAATAATTAGGGGTCCCTTGTCCAAAACTAGATGTTCATAGGTGTGGAGTTACTTCTGGGCTCTCACTTTTGTTCCACGGTGTCTATTTTCCAGTGTGTCTATTTTTGTTCCAGGACCAGGCAGTTTTGATTATAATGGCCCCTTAATATTGTTTGAGACTTGGGAGTGTGACTATGCCTCCAGGTCTTTTATTATTTTTTTTCCCCTCAAGATTGTATTGGCAATTCTAGATATTTCCTTATTCTACATAAACTGTCGCATCTTTTGTTCTTTTCTCTTTAAAAAAAATGGTGTGAACCTGCTGGATATTGCATTAAATTTGTATATGACTATGGGTAGAATATTCACTTTTATAATGTCAAGTCTTCCTATCCCTGAACTTGGAATAGCTTTTCACTTCTTTGTATCTTTTTCTATTTCCTTGGATAGCGATTCATAATTTTCAGTATACAAGTCTTTCAGTTCTTTTGTTTGACTTATTTCTAGATAGTTTAGTGATTTTACGGCTATAGTGAATGGGCCTGATTTCTGGGTTTCTTCTCCTGATTATTTATTTTTTTTATAAATAATAATTTATTTAAATAAATAATTTATTTATTTTTTAAATAAATAAATGCCATGACTTTGGCATGCTGATTTTATAGCTTGACACCTTACTATATTACCCAATAATTTCCAGGAGCTTTCTGCTGGATTCTTTAGGTGTTTCTACATATACTATCATATCATCTGCAACTACTTCACACTGGTGAGAATGTCATACAGCAGATAAAATAGCATTAGCAAATCCTGGAGAGGTTGTGAGGACAAAGGAACCCTCCTGCACTGCTGATGGAAATATAAATTAATCCAGCCCCTGTGGAGAGCAGTCTGGGGAACTTTTATAAGGCTAGAAATGGACCTACCTTATAACTCAGAAATTCCCTTGCTGGGGATATACCCTAAGGAATCAAACTCATTCATCCAAAAAGATCTGTGTATAGTTATGTTCATAAAAGCACAATTTGTAATAGCCCAAGCCTGGAGACAACTGAGGTGTCCAACAATAGATGAGTGGCTGATAATAGTGCAGTCTATATACATAATGGAATACTACTCATCTATTAAAAATAGTTAATTCACTTTCATTATCCCATCTTAAATGGAGCTTGAAGGAACCATATTAAGTGAGATAAGCCAGAAAGAGTATGTTGTATATGGGATAATCCCATTCATAGACAGGAGATGAGAAAGAAAAATAAAAAGGGAAACACAAGTCAGAACTTGAACTGGGTTGGGAGTATTACATCAAAGTAAAAGACTCTGGAGGGAGGGTGGGTTTTCACGTCCGCAGTAGGGATTAGGGATAAGGACAGAGACCTTTGGTTGTGGGAATGGTGTTAAATTTATAATTTTATGAATTATTATTTATTCAATATCTCAGAGGAAAAGATTTCATGTCTTAAATTGTTTAAATACATAGATTTCATTTCTGAGTATATATTCCTTTAGTCTAAGCACTTCATGTTTCAAATTTGTAAACTGATAAAATTCCGACACTAGGCTAAATTTTCAATGCGTTTCTAATAATAACATTTTCTTTTTAAATCCTAGGTGCCTACAATCTTAGACCAGATAGATAAGCATTAAATGGTGCTGTCAGTATCTAAGATATAGTTATTTTTTACATAACATTAAATGACATAAGTCATGATGAGGCCATATATTGTACAGTAAATCCTAACTGGGGGATTTTCAAAGTAAACCAAGCTCCCAAATAACTTTATTATAATGGTAATAACAATTATCTATTACCTTCTTCAACTCTAAGACAGCAGTAAATCTTCCCCATTCTCTTTCAAATACTTATTTCTACTACTCCTAGAATCGCTGGGGCTTTGCTTGGACTTCTTGATGCTTCTCCTCTTGATCCCCTACCCTTTAATATTGCTTCTGATGACCTCAGCTAAATTAGTACAACCAATGCCACCATGCCATGTTTCCCCTCAGATTGTATCCAGATGTGCTAAGCCTGAGATGTCAACATTCCAACTCTAATAATCTACTGAAACCTTTCTTAACACATGGTACTACCTAGTTCTATTTCAAATGATGCACTCCCTAACAAAATTACAGACCCTAGATATAGTCCAGGGCCTAAGGGACAGGATGCATGTATGAATGTATCCATAAGTTAGGGGAAACTGTATACCTCAAAGTAAAAGTGTGAAATAGTCTGATGTGTTAGACAGACTTAATAAGCTTAGCAAGTAAGTAGGAAAACCTAAAGAAGACACCATAAAGTGTCTAATCAAATATGTACTACTTAAGCCTAGAAGATCCCCTCCCCTACCCCTGACTTCACCTCCCTCAACCACTTTATCTACTCAATTAACTACACAAAAGAAAGTAAGATATATCTCCTAATCTCTTCTGTCAGCAAAAGCATTAATGTCATCCCCTTGATAATCTTTAGAAGAAATACTGTATACAATTGGCTAAGAGATACACTGGCAAATATATATCAACTAAAGGACATTGTCCCTATGACAATCTTTATTAAAACCATCAAACAGATGAAATGTAGTAAATTTAAGATTATCTTAGACCCCACTAAAATCTTAGGTCTATTTCCTTCCTAACTTGATGCCTGACCCCATAAATCTAATAACCCTAACCAGAGAATCCTTGGATCCCCACATAAATCTTATGGGCTTAGACCTCTAATAGATCCCTATAACCACCATCATGGTCACTTACATCAGGAATGTCATCATTATCCCTCTTGTGGGCATTTGATACTTGAGGCAGGTCTGTCCTGAAATGACTGTAGCCTACTTGTGACCATAGACTATGAGCTCAGACCAGCAGAAACTCAAGAGATTACACAGGCTTCTGTTCTAAATATAAATATATATGGGCCATGTGTTAACAGTTAATTGTATTTAGATACCTGTTGGTATGCATGAGACCCCTTCTGTTTCATTTGGTTTAAATCCCCCCTGCTTAACACTATTCTATTTACATAACCACTGTTAACAAGTCCTACCCTCCCTCCAGGGCATTGGTTCAATCCCCACTGTTTCATGATATGTTTTTGCTCCACCCCCTCTCCTTGTCACACCCTGATCCTCTCCTTGTCACACTCTGATTGTCACCAGTCACTTTTCTCTCCACCCTCTCTATGTCACATCCTGTTTCCACCCTACTTGGGAAGTATATATAAAGACAGCATTATGAGTTTTAGAGTACTGTACTGTACCTTGAGTTCAGCTTAGCTCATCTTAGATTGTGCTGTGTCCTGCATGAATAAAGAGATACTGCCTACAGCTCAACCATGAATCCCTGGTCATCTGTTACCCACTTGTGAAGCCAGCCTGGCAAAAACAACATAACCCATCGAAAACAACATATGGCGCCACAACGTGGGACCAGACCTGCGCAACTCCCAGATAAGTGAAGACTTTGCCTACCTATGCACTATGGTCTTCTCTTCTACTTATGAAGAGGTTTGCCAAAGCCTCTACTGTTTCATCATGAGACAGTTACTCTGTCTCTGGAACATTTTGCTCTGGGCCAAACTTTGTTTCCCTGACCGGGAACTTTGGTTTCTTATGACCGGGATCATAGAGCTTGGGAGATGCACGGAGATTTCTCCTTGGACTTTCTGGATTCCCTCTCCCATGTTTCCTGAGGAAAAGGACTACATTTTGCTCCGGGCCACAGTTTGGTTCTTTATGACTGTGATCATAGACCTTGGGATATGCATGGGGATTTCCCCTGGGACTTTCTGGACTTCTTCTTGAATGTTTCCCATGGAAAAGGACTACTCTAGTTTGAGGAGCATTCTCCAGTACCCTGGCAGTTGCCAAGTATGGAGACATGTGGCTAGTTCTACTCTCCTGATTGGATTCTTTCTTCGATGGGAAGACACTTTTAAAAATGGGTGCCTGAAGCAATCCAGCAGGAACAGTCAGAAGCACCGTAAATGGAATTTTGAGGAGACTTTTGGACTAGGACGCCCTCCGGGGATTCTTAATCCTACATGTTGAGATCTTGATAATCTGGTTCAAGTTGCGTTTCATAAGAGAATGATTTGAATGACTGAATTTTTGTTTGACATTGACTTAAAAAAAAAATGCTGGACGCAGCCATGATTTCTAGAGACATCCAGAAACAATCCAAAAAAATTGTTTTTTCCCTCCCTTGATTTCTCTTTTATGTCTTGACATGAATCTGAAAAGTTTAATCCTGAAAACCTTATGAGTTATGGGTGGGACAGATAATGCAATGATTATGTTAATTATTCTCATGCCTGAGGCTTTTAACCGTGGTTCTTCTGTTTACCTTTCCACATTTTATTGAGTTTAAACTGTTTAAACAACCTTAAAATCATACTAGAAAGGATTTCCAATTATAATGGAGTTATCAATTATAGTAAACTTCTAATCTGCTACAAGTTTTGTTTGACAAGTTAAGTGAATTTCAGCTGTCAAAGTCTTCACATAAAAAAGCATCCACTCAAATGGAATTTCTGGAAATCCATTTGGACCCCTGTTCTTTGGCATCGCCCACAAGATGGAATGATTACAACACACCCCCGGAAACCAATGATGAGACCTGGCACGACCTGAAGAAACAGATTCACAGACTCCAAAGATCACTCTCTACAGAAAAGCAGAATTCTGGTGGCCGACATTCCCCATCGAGACAGACGTGCAGCATTTCATCCTCTGGCATTTTCTTCTGTGGTCAGCTACTTTGGACTGACACCTCCATCGGACTTACTGGTACATGCTGCTGTGTTTCTCAAAGACTAACTTCAGCCAATTGCCTTGAGACTTTATAGACCATGTTCCCTCACCTGCAGGCTCTGCCCCAGAGGCAGAAAACTCCCCCTCCTTATTAGGTTATGCCCACAGAGGCATGAAGCGCCCCAAGAGGCAAGAGATACCCACAGAGGCAGGAAACGCCCTTTGAGGCAAGAGATGCCCCAGAGGCATGAAGTGTTCCCAGAGGCAAGAAATGCCCTTTCGCCTGCTAGACCTTGCCCTTTGAGGCAAGAAAAGCTCCCCTTGGCATCACGCTGGTTATTGCTGCTCGCCTATTTTGTTTTCCATGTCTTATGCCAGTTCTTTTGAAAACGCCTGTATGATATAGGTTTCTGTTCACCCCACAATGGCCATTAGTTAAAAAGAAAGGGGGAATTGTTGGTATGCATGAGACCCCTTCTGTTTCATTTGGTTTAAATCCCCCCTGCTTAACACTATTCTATTTACATAACCACTGTTAACAAGTCCTACCCTCCCTTCAGGGCATTGGTTCAATCCCCACTGTTTCATGATATGTTTTTGCTCCACCCCCTCTCCTTGTCACACCCTGATCCTCTCCTTGTCACACTCTGATTGTCACCAGTCACTTTTCTCTCCACCCTCTCTATGTCACATCCTGTTTCCACCCTACTTGGGAAGTATATATAAAGACAGCATTATGAGTTTTAGAGTACTGTACTGTACCTTGAGTTCAGCTTAGTTCGTCTTAGATTGTGCTGTGTCCTGCATGAATAAAGAGATACTGCCTACAGCTCAACCATGAATCCCTGGTCATCTGTTACCCACTTGTGAAGCCAGCCCGGCGAAAACAACATAACCCATCGAAAACAACAGATACCTTCTCCTTCAAGAGAAATTAGTACCTATTTTCTATCCTGATTCAGCTCTCTAGTCATATCCAGGCATGACATCATCTCCCCAGACAATAATTTGGGTCCGCCTGCATATCAGAGGTCAGGCTCAGGAAAAAAAAAATAGTATAGTCATGGACCCTTTGAAATATATCTAAAGTAGACCTACTAGCTATCTTCAAAATAGAGACCCTAAATCTTCATCTGCAGTATTCCAGCCTTTAGGTTCATGATTAGTCAACTATTTTTTTGGCTTTATATGTTAACTCTTTTCTCAGCCACCAGGTTACATATGTTACCATGACGCCAACTTGACTTCCCTGGGCAGATAACCAGATAACCCCATCAATGTGTCCTGGAATCCCTCTTTCTAAGAGTTCTTCCCCCCCCCCCCCAAGGAAAGAGAGACAGTCTGAGAATATGGATTGACCTTTCAGTGTCCATGTTCAGCCGGGAAGCAATTACTGAACCTAGACCTTCCACATTCTGCACCCCATAATGACCCTGGGTCATTTATCCCAAAGGGATAAAGAATAGAAAAGCTGTCAGGGGAGGGGATAGGATATGGAGTTCTGTGTCGGCTTTCTGGCGGGGTGATCTCCAGGAGAAAGGTAACGGACTTGTTCTTTCTCGCTCTTGCAAGGGACGACACGAAGTAAAGACACCAGGGAGACCTGCAGTGTGCTCAGATCTCGGATCTCAGATCTTGTTTATTAGCAGGTGTGCAAAGGTTTAAATATAAAACCAAATAAAGAACATATTTCAAACATGTCAGAAATTACAGGTTTCTTAATGATCAGCTTGCCCCTATGGTAGGGGGCTGCTATGACAAGAATTGATGCAGATACATAAAGGTCAAGATAATTAGTCTCCTGATGCAGACATTTAATTACCCAAAGGTGTTTGAGGGGAGGAGAGGTGTTGAACCAGCTAAGGCAAGACAGAGAGAAGATAAGCAATTTAAGGACATCAAAGGGTACTGCTAGGAGTGTGTGATAAGGTGTATTCTCCTTTGTGAACTTTGAGTAAGTGAATCTTAAAGTAGGTGGCCATGCAGCCTGAAGTTAATGGAGAGAAGTATTGAGGTCTCTGTGGGCTTGAGAGACTAACAAGCCAAGCTTAGTCTGGGAGGCTTTTTCCCTCTTGGCTCACCTCTATGATGAGAGAGACTTACAAGTGGGGTGTCTATCCAGACCTCCACCCAAGGATGGGAGAGCTCCCCTATGCTCTACCAAGCTATCACATAGTCCCGCACTTCCTCCCTTTTTCTTTAATTAATTAACAGTGTCTCTGAATCTATGTAAGCAAGAGCATTTACTTCCTCTAAAGGAATACGAGTGTAAGGGTGAACAGAGACCCTCTGAACTGTGACATGAATAATGTCATGTATGCATTTCTTAGGAATTAAATGAAGCAAGGAGCAATCAGTAATAGGACTACAATAGCCAGCAAAGGGACTAGAAGAGGCAGAAGCCGAGCAGTTAAAGGAGAAGAAAACCAAGAGTTAGTATTGAAAGGGGGAAAGGAATTCTTAAGATCACAGCGGAGTTTGTGCAAGGTATCAACATTTCATTCTACAAATCCAGTTTCATTTACGAAAAAAACAACATTCTTCCTGCAATCCTAGACAAAGGTCACACTGTTATGCATAAATCAAGTGTAAATCATGGCAGTTCTTGTTGGGACCTGCTTGGCCTCGATCTAGGCCCAGCAGACACTCCCTAAGCCTAGCTCAAGTTTCGCTGACGGTCACTAACTTCCTCAGAGTGACACAGCACTTCCTGTGAGCCGTGCCTAAATTCACCTCTGCCCTCCAACTGATGATGTGTAAAGAGCATAGGCCCCACGACACCACCTCACATCAACTCTAATGTCATCTCACCCCTCTTTCCATCCCCACCTATAAAGAATGGCCTTTTCCTCAATAAAGCAAGTCACTGCCTTAACAGAACTCCTGACTTGGTGTCTTTTCTTTTCTCAAGTCGTCGACACTCTCCCTCCCACTCAGCCCCCAAAGGGGGGTCTGGCTGGTCCAGATCTCCCTCCTTGCAACTACCTGTTGGGGAGAACCTGACGGACTGGTGCCCCATGTGAGGCTGCTCAACAGAAGAACACTGACAGGCCAATCGGTCTGCTGGTGAGTGTACCCCCCAAAATTATGGGGCAGTCCTCTTCTCTTTCTTCCCCCTCTCACTTTGGCAACACATGAAAGGATTGAATTTGTCATGACAACTGTGGCCGAGGCTACTCTCCGGTGAGTCTTGAAGGTCTGACTTACGATATTCAAGTAAAGGTGGCCCGTCTGGTCGTTGCCCCTGCCTTGACTGAATGATTGTATCCATGTAATTGTGTGCAAGCATGTTGTGAGCCTCACAGCCTTCACAGCCACAGGGCATAAGTGGGCTCTCTACCTGCGTGTCCGTGGAGTTGTTTCAGCTGAGTGGAGATTCTTGACCATGCCAAGACCGAGGTCGGGGTTTATACAGCCAATCCTAAGCTAAGACTCCTTAAGGTCCCACGAGGGGCCCGGCCAGGCGAGCACAGTTGATTGTCTGTCACCCCTCGGGTGCCAGTTCTTTTTCACCCCTTTTATTTTTAGTCCTATCATGGGTTCAACCTCATCCAAGGGGCAGCCAGACCCCTCCCTTGAATTCTTGCATATTTTACTTAAGAGTCGAGGCTTGACTCTTTCTGATAATCAAGCCCTTCAAGCCTGGGGGTGCCTACTCGAGTTCACTCCTTGGCTTCCTGCCACCAACCTCTTCAACTGGGACACCTGGGACATAGTAGAACAATTGATCACGGGCCCAGGTTGACCAAGGAGAGACTCCCCCTCTTGGGGTACTCCCTACTATTGCAGCCCTAAAAAGCTGCTTTCCACCCAGGCCTCCCAAGGAAACCAAAGAAAGATGGCCACAAAAGGAGACAGAGATGAAGATTGACCCAAAGATAAATGCACCCAATATATTGCCCCCACCTTCCTCAGAGCCCCTTTGGTTGTGCTCCCTGGCCCAACATTAAGCCCTGTTCCTCCAATTCCTCGACTCCTGAGTCACTCACTAAACCTTTCTGCATTCCTGGTCCCTTGCCTTCAGTGCCCCCTACTTATACAGGAAGGGCCTTTGGCTTAGGAGAAACTCCCCACCTTACCCTGTCAGTCTTAATCCCAGGGTAGCAGACCAGCCACCTTGTATTCCTGGGACCCCAGAGAATTAAAATAACTAAAAAAGGCTGTGATCAAAGACGGACCCAGCTCACCCTGGGCAGATACTATTCTTGAGGGCCTAGCTCATCAGGCTGCATCACCCGGGGTTGGAAATAATTGGCTAAAGCTGTCCTTCCTGGGCCCACATTTCTTAAATTTCTGGCCTATTTTAACGAAGAGTGCCGAGCAAGAAACCAAAATTCCCAACCCCCCATCCCTATCACCATTGGCATGCTCTCTGGCACCTCTGACCAATTTGCCACGGGTGCCCAACAGGCGGCTATCCCCCCCCCATCAAGATCAAATTAGAGCCATTGGCCTCGTAGCCTGGCGAAAGCTCGATGAGGGACCCACTGAATCCCCCATAGCAGGCATTAATCAAAAGGCCAATGAGGGCCTCTCCTCCTTTGTTCACCTGCCGGAAATTTTCTTTGCAAGCTCTTCTGGACCCTATCGACAAAGGAGACGGCATGAATGTTGACCATAAACTTGCCTGTGCCAGGCTGTGCCAGCAGACTCTTGATCATTGGATTATTGCAGCCAGAGATGTTGGCTCTTCCTCCCACCAGACTAGGGCCTTGGCGGCTGCCCTTAAAAAAAAAAAACATAAAAAAAGATATAGCTGTCCTAGTTAATACCCTCCAACAAACTTCAACTAGCAAAGGGCGCACTTGCTTTGATTGTGGCAGATAGGGCCACTTTAAGTGAGAGTGCCCTAACCAGGCAAGAAACCCCCCTAACCAATCCACCGGGGGGGGGCTCGCACACCCTGCCCAAGTGCAAAAAGGGCTTTCATTGGGCCTGAGATTGCAAATCTAAATTCAGTCTCAACAGCCAACCTTTAAACTCCCTCAGGGGCCGTTCCTAGCCCCATTAAACAAGGGGAGGGGTCATGTCAGGGCCCACTGGACTGTCCCCCTGGTTCCCCGACTTAGACCTAAAATGACACTTACTGTAGGAGAAAAGACCTTCAGGTTCCTCATTGACACTGGAGCCAACTGGACAGTTATCCAAAAGGAGGAGGTCCCCCCTTCCTAGCAGTTGTCCCCAGGACCCCCTCTATTGGGAGTGGGAGGGCAGTCTACATAATGGGAAACCTCCACCTGGCTCCTTTGGGCTGATCATGAAGGCAATCATGGAGAGGTGCACCCCTTGGTGGTCTCTGGCCTTACGGCCAATCTCCTGGGCCAGGACATCCTTGGAGAAGCCGAGGCATTTATTACAACAGACCACAAGAGATTCTATTATGACCTCTTAGATGATGAGGAGTATCAACAGTCCTTTGAACAGGGAAAGAAGACTTTCCCTAACTACAGGGGAGATCCCCATTTTGAGAAACTATGCAAGTCCTCGCTGCCATTTCACCCCCAATCCTAAGGGCCACTACTCTCCCCCTGGTACCAAAAATTCAGTGGAAGCCGGGAGACCCCATATGGGTTGAGCAGTGGCCTCTTCCAACCCCAAAATTACAATTACGTCAACTGGTCCAACAACAGCTAGAACTGGGTCATCTGAGGACTTCTACCAGCCCTTGGAATTCCCCCATCTTTGTGATTAAAAAATCAAATGGCTCATGGATGCTCTTGCACGATCTAAGAAAGATTAATGAAAGAATGGTCCTCCTTGGGACCCCTCAAAGAGGGCTTCCCTGGATGCCAGCAATTCCCAGTTCATATCATTTGACCATAATTGATATTAAAGATTGTTTTTTCTCCATCCCTCTACAACCCAATGAATGCAGTAAATTTGCCTTCTCTATCCCCTCCACCAACTTTGGGGGGACCTGAATCCCATTTTGAGTGGACTGTCCTGCCCCAGGGCATGGCTAAATGTCTACCAATCTGACAATATTAAATGTGCTCCATTTTTTTCTGCCCTCCAAAAAGACTCTGATGTCCTGTTCTACATTTATATGGACAACATCATCCTGGGGAGCCCCTAACCCTGCCTCCATCCATAAGCTCACTGCTCAGTGTCTCTCTATCCTTAAACAAAATCATTTCCAGATAGCCCCTGAAAAGTTCCAAAAGATACCCCCTTTTAAGATTCTTGGATCTATACTATGCTTAGAGTCAGTCTCCCCAGTCAAACCTCAGCTCCAGATCCAGGGCTCTTATACCCTCCCTCAGCTGCAAAAGCTGTTAGGGGAAATTAATTGGTTGAAATCTTGGATTCCCATCACTACCGAAGAGCTTTTCCCCTCTTTGACCTCCTAAGAGATGGTGATCTCTCCTCCAATATATCCCTGGGGCCTGATCACCTAGAGCTGCTTGCCAGGGTAGGGCTGCCATTGATTCAGTGGTTCTTAAATGCTGCAACCCCAGTATGCCCCTCATCCTTTACAGTTTCCCTGGAAAAAAATTGTCCACTGCCCTGCTTGGTCAAAATGGTGAACCTGTTCATTGGGTTCTTATATCTCTGGGAGGGGCCCCCTGAGTCTATTCCATGACTGACTAACTAGCTGATTGTATTGTTAAGGGTAGGGACCTTTCTGTCTGACTCTTTGGGGTGGAACCTTCATCTCTTATCACCCCCTTCAAAAATACTGATTTCCTCTGGTTACAGAGGAACAATGGCTGAATTTCCCTGGCTCTAAAAGGCTTTCTTGGAAATATAGACTGTCACTATGGGCCTTACAAATGGATGAGCTCCTTTTCTAGACTTTGGAGACCTCCCTGTCTCTTCCTCTCCCAGCTGGACCCTGATTATATCACCATCTTTACTGATGGAGGGTGCTGAGGATCCTCCATAGTTATTTTTCCTCCCCCTAGATGAGACAATCCTCCCACACCCATAAAGATAGATGTTCATGCTGTTGAGGGGTCAGCTCAGTTCAAAGAACTGTATGCAGTTGTCATGGCACTTGATGCCGTGCCTGAGCCATTTAACCTATTTTCTGATAGTCTTTATGTTGTCAACCTACTACCCAATCTGATTGAGGCCCATATCAGGCTTGACTCCAATCCCATTACTCCCTTGATGACCCAGACCCAAAACTTGCTTAAGCAAATAAAAAACCCTCTGTTCATGCAACATCTTTGGGGACACCAAGGCCTTCCGGGACTCCTATCCTGAGGAAACTACATTGCTGACCAATTGGCCTCTACATTACAATTTCACACCATCTCTGAGGCCACACAGTTTCATTCCTTAACACATCTCAACTGGAGAGGCCTCCAACATAGGTTCCTGCATATCCCCACAAGAGACCTCAAAAAATAGTGCTCACCTGCAAGTCCTGTCAGCCCTTTCTACAGGTGCCCCCTCTTCAGACCATGGGAATTGACCCCCGGGGGCTCCATCCTAATCATTTGTGGCAAACTGACGTTACCCACTATCCCCCTTTTGGAAAACTCAAATATATCTTTTTGACAATTGATACCTTCTCCCATGCATGCTGGGCATCTGCCCACTCCAGAGAAAAATCTAAACATGCTAGCAGTCACATGCTTCAGTGCTTTGCCATTCTTGGACTTCCAGATCAGCTTAAAACTGATAATGGCCCATGCTTTGTCAGCAAATGCTTTTCACAGTTTCTCCACACCTGGGGAATTTCCCACACTACGGCATCCCGTACAACCCCAGAGGACAGGCAATTGTTGAAAGACAAAACCAGGCCCTCAAATCTCAATTACAAAAACAAAAGGGGGTGTCCCTACTCCCACATGACCAACTGCACTCTATTTCCACTGATGGAGGTCCAGGTACTCCCTCTTGGTAGTCCAGGGATCTGCCTTCACACATCTCCTCAACCCAACATTTCTTGCATAGACATGGGAGAGATCCACCCCTCTTTATGTCATGAAAATATTACCTTAAATCGAGGTGATGGAGGATGCCCTCCAGCAGGAATGGTCTTTACCTGTGGCAATAGACTTGCCCACAGTTTCTTACCGACCAACTGGACAGGCCGTTGAGCTCTGGCCTTTCTCTTGACAGACGTTGACATCATTCCTGGGGGTGAGCCTCTTCCCATCCCCTCATTTGACATCAGCTTCTCAGCCCAGCCGTGTGTTCCCGAGTCTCTGTCTCTTTCTACCACCATGACGCTAGCCTGGCCTGCTGGAGCTTCCAAACTTTAACAACAAATGGCGCCCACGTGGACCTGACCTGCGCATCTCTCAGATAAGTGAATACAATTTCGCTACCTATGTACTATGGCCTTCTCTTCTGCTTGTGAAGAGATCTCCAAAGGCCTCTGCCCTTTCTTCACAAGACTGTTTCGCTGTTTCTGGAACATTTATCTCTGGACCACTCTGTGGTTTCTGCCCAACACCAGCCCGCAAGAGCCCAGCACCAGCCCGCATGAGCCGGCTTTCCACCGCGTGGCACAGGGCATTGGGCATGGGCTCCCTCCACGCTGCTCGGCCGCTGGGAACAGGGCAGCAGACATGGCAGGGCCATGGGGCAGGGCTGTGGTGGCCTATCCTGGCGGCCACCCCATGGAACCTCGGGCCATGCCTTCTGCACAGCTGGCCCGCCTGCCCTCATGCTATGAAGTCTGGACAGATCCCAGACCCCACGGAGACTGCAGACTCCCTGCCGAAGCTGGGCCCCCTGCCCAAGATCTCCAGCTTGGGTCTGAAGGCAGACAAGCTAGAATATGCAGAGATTCATCCAGAGATCACAACCTGCAATTCCTAGAAGTGGAGCTGTGTGGGAGGCCACCTCCGGATGGTGACCGCCCAACAACTAAGACAGTACAGATCTAAATTCGTATTTAAAATGACATGTCTTCACAACAAAGGTTTCTTTCCTTGTGTATTGAAGACCATGTGTATGTGTGTGTTTAAAGTTTATTAACATTAACTTTAAGGTTAAGAATGTGGCCTTAAGGCTATATTCTTACCAGACAAAGTTAAATGAAAAAGGTTTTCAACATAATTCTCATAAAGATAAAATTAACTTACATTTAAAGTATGAGGTAAAAAATAGTTTAAATATCAATATATTTTAACTAAGTTGGTCTAAAAAAAAACCTGTGCACACCTAGGGTGTGTCTCCATCTTGAATGGATGTAACAAAAGGTTAAAAAGACGTTGTTGATATGTAAAAGTCTCAAATTCCTTCTCAATTAGAAATGTTAGGTTGCTATGGTTATGCTAATAATTCTCATGCCTGAGGCCTTTTTCTTTCTATGGTTCATGTTTGCCTTTCCATATTTTATTGTTTGAACTTTAAATATCCTTGGAATCATGCTGGAAGGGACTTCCAATTGTGATAGAGTTATCAGTTGTGGTAAACTTCTAACCTGCTATAAGTTTTTGTTTCATAAGTAAGTGAATTGCAGCTGTCAAGTTCTCTACAAAAAAGCAGAATTCCGATGGCTGACATTCCCCATCGAGACAGACGTACAACAATTCACCCCCTGGCAATTCTTTGGTGGACATCTGCTTTGGATTTCTATCGGACTCACTGGTACACCTCGGACACTTTGCACAAAACTAGCAGCTTCCCCTTATGCTGCTGGGTTTCTCAAAGACTGACTGCAACCATGCCTTGGGACTCTAGGCATCACCCTCCCCCCATGCTAGAAAATGCCCATCGAGGCAAGTACACCCCCCAGAGGCAGGAAATGTTTTTTTAAGCTGATAAAGTTTTGCCCAGAGGCAAAAAATAGCCCCCTCAGGCCTTTCCTTGGCAGCACACTGGTTCTTGTTACTCGATTACATGTTTCTCCATGTTTGTGCCAGTTTCTTTTTTGAAAATGCCTGTATGATATAGGTTTCTGTTGACCCCACACCCCTGATACTGTGGTAATTTAGTTAAAAACAGAAGGGGGAATTGTTGCTATGTTTCATATTGGTTTGTTCCCCTTCCCCCCCAACTCTGAGAGAATTGGTTTGGCCCTTGCTAGTTTCATGCCCCTTTTTCTCCCCGCCCCCTATGCTAAGGACGTCCAGAGTCCCAGCAGCAGCAGCGGAGGGAGAATGATAGGGAAGCACATGGTGTGGTGATTGGCCACTCGTGAATAAAGATTAAACTGCAGCTTTTCAGCCCAGCCATGCTGGAGCCTCTGAAACTTTAACAACATTGGTGTGACAGCCAGGGTGGCCACTGGGACTGCGGTTATTGGGCTTGCATCACATTTTTATAAAAAGCTCTCACTCCAGCTGGTAAATGACATGCAACTTGTCTCCAAGTACCATTATAGACCTCCAAAGACAGCTTGACTCCCTCGCTGAAGTGGTCCTATGTTGTTGTGTGCCGTGGAGAAGAAAGAGAGAGGTCCGGAGCAAAGAGGGAACAGAAATCTTTATTTGTGCTGACACCTCAGAGTTGGGTGCTAAACAAGCAGGTTGGGCCACGTGGAGGTAGCGAAAATGGCCGCCTCTTGCAGTACCCTTTCCTGCGTCTGAACACCGAAGTGAAGTGCTGGCAAGAAAGTGAGGTGCGGAAGAAGAAGGCCTTTTATAGGAGCAGCTTTCACGAGAATGGGAAGGGGGAGGAGTAACCATAGCACTCCAGGATAGGTTAATAATTCTCCTGAGAATGGGAGGGGGGAGGAGTGACCAAAGCACTCCAAATATCGCAGGGAAATAGACAATGCCCTGAGGGTACAACATGGTGAAACAGTCACTCCAAGAATGTCCCAACTCTCACGGGAACTAGCAGTAGCCTGAGGGGACAACATGGCAGGTGTGACTGCATCTGCATAATTTCCCAGCAGTCCTACAAAAAAGTAGGGGACTAGATGTGTTTACAGCAGAGAAGTGAGGCCTTTGTTCTTACAGGAAAAGTGCTGTTTCTATGCCAACTGGTCTGGGATCATCCAAGACAAGGTAAAGAAGCTTCAAGAAGATCTAGAAAAAGGAGGAGAGAGTTCCAAGACAGTCCCCTGTGGACTGGCCTCCATGGCCTGCTATAGCGCCTATTTCTTCCCCTTTCTAGGCCCCCTCCTTCTCCTTCTCCTCCTCTTGACTGTGGGGCCTTGCTTGCTCAATAAAAGCACACAGTTTATCCAGCAAAGGCTTGAGGAAATACAGCTTCACCAAGTTGAGGTCCACTACCAGACTCAGGACTCTGGAGCTTGAAGGCTACAAACCCTCCCTGGCACTCCAGTAGACCAATGACGGGTAAGATCTCAGAGAGACTGAGACAACCTAAGACAGGTCATGGAGCCATACCCAAAAGCCAGTGCAAGGCATGGTATCCAATGATGGGTAAGATCACTGGCGTGGTGACAACCTAAGACAGGAGCTATGCAACCTCGCATTACAAAAACAGAAGGGGGAGATGTTGGGACCTACTTGGCCTTGATCTAGGCCCAGCAGACACTCCCTAAGCCTGGCTCAAGTTTCACTAATGGTGAATAACTTCCTCAGAGTGACACAGCACTTCCTGTGAGCTGTGTCTTAATTCACCTCTGCCCTCCAACTGATGATGTGTAAAGAGCATAGGCCCCAAGAAGGTGACACCACCTCACACCACCTCTAACGTCATCTCACCTTATCTTTCCATCCCTGCCTCCCCCTTGCCCCCCACCTATAAAGAATGGCCTTTTCCTCAATAAAGCAAGTCACTGCCTTAACAGAACTCCCGACTTGGTGTCTTTTATTTTCTCAAGTCATCGACACTCTCCCTCCTGCTCAGTCCCAAAAGGGTGGTCTGGCTGGTCCAGATCTCCCTCCTCGCAACAACCTGTCAGGGAGAACCTGACAGGTTCTGGAGTACCACCTTTGCAAGGGATTTTATCTGTCTCTGGAGAGGCTCCAAGCTGTCAGAGGTGAAGTCAATGGGCCGTTGAAGTTGATTTTAAATGAGTTCATCAGCATAGAGAAATTGTCCTAAAGTCCACTAGCGAGTCTACGGGGAGCAATCAGTCGATGTGATGTCCATGGGAAAAACACAGCACGTCTGGTCCTCTGGTGTGTCATCAGTGCCAACTGATGAAATTCTTCTTCTTCATAGAGGGTTAGTTGTGGAACAAGTGAAAGTAGGAGTCAAGGACCAGGTAGAGAAGAATTGACACGAAAATATAGGGTGGTGTTGCACCAAAACACAAACAGAGGAGGTGCATACACATTAGAAGTCAAGGTGAGGTTCCTTGAACATGAGGAATATTGGGAGAAAAGTGAGAGGAATATTGGGAGAAAAGTGAGAGGTCAATAAACATATAAGAATGAAGTCAGAGCCAATGGCTTCTGTGTAGAGAGGAATTGAAGTCAGAGGTGGTAGGTCAGCAGAGAGAGAATTGGGTAGGCTGGTGAGGTTAGCTGTAGTATATACTGGAAGGGTGTCCTTTATGGTAAGGACTTGCCAACAGGGACTCTGTGGATTTTGCAAGAGCAATAATGGCATCCACCATAATAAAAGTAAAACAAATATGGACATCCAGTGTTGAAAAAAAGAAAAAGAAAAAATATGTCTTTATGACTGGAAGAGTAGATAGCTTTGCCAATGAGATATAATAGATGGGCAATTCAAATTTTGTAAATATTAAGAAGGTTTAGTATAGTTACTTAATTAGCACTTTATCCAACTGAATATGGAGGGGTGTATCCCCCTTCTTTTCTATTTAATTGAGCTTAAGGATTATACCATAGGGAATACTTTAATGAGAGTAATGTTCTAAAGGGAACAAAAATACATGGAATGGGTATGTCTATTGAAGCAAAATAGGAGAGCACATGGATCATAATGTTTTTGAGCTTTTACCTGTTTGAGCTTTAGCCCATCAATTTAGAAAAGGTACCAATTGAGAAAAAAAAAGTTTTTGTTTACCAAAAATGGGCAGGTGAGTCACATCTATCTGCCAGAGAGCATTGGCTTTCATGCCATGGGGATTAATCTTGAAATTCTGAATAGCAGAATCTTAATTAAACAATGCAGGAGCCAGTAAAGTGCTCTCACTATGGCAAGTCAAGCGTTAAAATTTAAGAGGCTTGTAAAAAATGAGAGAAAAATTTAAGCATACGAGTGACTTTAGGAATCATCACACACCCATGAATAAAAAAAAGAAAAAAAATTAGTTTTAAATATTACCATATGAGCAGTTGGTTCTTCATGTGGAGATTGTATTTGTAATCATTTACTTAAGAGGAAGAAAATTTGGAAGGGAGGAAGATGGCGGACTGAGAAGCTGCTAACAGCGAGTGCTCTGATCGCATCGTCGGCAACGACTGGAGAAATTGTTTGGCTAACTGGTAACGATTAAACCACTTCAATACTTACTTCAGTTGCTACTGTAATTCCGGAGGTTGGTGAGTGCAATTGTCATAAAGGTATTTAGTACAGTGTTACTTGTACTCAAGACACAACAACTGAGGAACAACAGAGCATTAAAAAAAAAAGAGAGAAACACATAAATAAAAAAATGGGTAGATTAAAAACAAATAAAACTGCTACTCCAATGAATGAAGACAAGAGCCCAGAAGAAACCACAAATCAGTCAGAAGTAACCATAGGTAAGAAAAGTATGCAAGCAATAATAAACTTATTAATCACAGAAATGAAAACAACATTGGAAGAAAGGAATGGCAGTATTAGGGAAACAAAAGTTAAGACCCCCAAGGAAAATACTGATTATCTTGAGGCAATTAGAGAACTGAAAGCTGAAATAGCTGTAATGAAGAAAGAAGCTGAGGCAAGGGAAAGCAGACTAACAGAAGCAGAAAACAGAATTAGTCAGACAGAGGATGAGTTAGAGAAAACTAAGAAAGAGGTGAAAGAGCTTAAAAAGAGATTGAGAGACACTGAAAACAACAACAGAGACATATGGGATGATCTCAAAAGAAGTAACATTCGTATAATTGGCCTGCCAGAGGAAGAAAGAGAGGAAGGGGAAGCAAACATTCTAGAGGAAATAATACAAGAAAATTTCCCAGACCTGAATAACAGAAAGGATATCAAGGTTCAAGAGGCCCAGAGAGTACCAAACAGAATCAACCCAGACCTGAAAACACCAAGACACATCATAGTCACAATGAGAAGAAGTAAGGATAAAGAAAGGATCCTAAAGGCTGCAAGAGAGAAACAAAAAGTCACATACAAGGGAAAACCCATAAGACTATCTGCAGACTTCTCCACTCAAACTCTAAAAGCCAGAAGGGAGTGGCAAGATATCTATTGAGCCCTGAATGAAAAAGGGTTTCAACCAAGGATAATATATCCTGCTAGACTTTCATTCAAGCTAGATGGAGGTATCAAAACCTTCTTAGACAAACAACAGTTAAAGGAGGCAACCATCACCAAGCCGGCCCTGAAAGAGGTACTGAAAGACCTCTTATAAACAAGAACATCACTATAATACTTGCAATATATCAGAGCAAACAAATTTTTTTTGAACAATGGCACTACAATACATTAAATCCATAATATCAATAAATGTCAATGGCTTAAACTCACCCATCAAAAGGCACAGTGTGGGGGGATGGATCAGAAAACATAACCCAACCATATGCTGCTTGCAAGAATCCCATCTGTCACAACAAGATAAACACAGACTTAAAGTGAAAGGATGCAAAACTATCATACAGGCTAACGGTCCACAAAAAAGGGCAGGAACAGCCATTCTCATCTCAGACACGATAGATTTTAAATTAAATGAAGTAATAAAAGATAGGCAAGGACATTACATAATGATTAGAGGATCAATCAGCCAAGAAGACTTAACAATTATTAACATCTATGCACTCAACGAGGGACCATCTAAATACATTAAGCATCTACTGAAAGAATTTCAAAAATACATCAACAGTAATACAATAATAGTGGGAGACTTCAATACCCCACTCTAACACTTAGACAGATCAACAAAGCAGAGAACCAATAAAGATACAAGAGAATTGAATGAAGAGATTGACAGACTAGACCTCTTGGACATTTTCAGACTCCTCCACCCCAAAAAACTGGAATACAACTTCTTTTCAAACACACATAACACATACTCAAGGATAGACCACATGTTAGGCCACAAAGACAGCATCAATAAATTCAAGAGCATTGAAATCATCCAAAGTATCTTCTCAGCCCACAGTGGAATAAAACTAACATTTAACAACAAACGGAAAATTATTAAAAGACATAGAATTTGGAAACTAAACAACATGCTCCTTAAGAACCACTGGGTCAGAGACTCACTCAAACAGGAAATTCAAATATTCCTGGAAACTAATGAAAATGAAGACACAACCTATCAAAATATTTGGGACACAGCTAAAGCAGTACTGAGAGGGAAACTTACAGCCATACAATCACATATTAAACACCAAGAAGAAGCCCAAATGAACGACCTTACTGCACACCTCAAGGACTTACAGGAAGAGGAACAAAGGAACCCTAAAGCAACCTGAAGGACAGAAACCAGTAAAGTTAGATCAGAAATAAACAACATCGAAAATAAAAGAACCATACAAAAGATCAATGAAGCCAAATGTTGGTTCTTTGAAAGATTAAACAAAATTGACAAACCCCTAGGCAGACTCACCAAACAAAAAAGAGAGAAGACTCAAATTAATAGAATTGTAAATGATACAGGAGATATCACAACTGACACCACAGAAATCCAGAGAATTCTGCGAAACTTCTATAAAGAACTATATGCCACTAAGCTAGAGAATCTGGAAGAAATGGAACAATTCCTAGAAACCTATGCACTTCCAAAACTGAACCAAGAAGAACTACAAAATCTAAATGCACCAATCACAGACAAAGAAATTGAAACCGTTATTAAGAATGTCCCCAACAACAAAAGTCCTGGACCAGATGGCTTCACAAACGAATTCTACAAAACTTTCAGGAAACAGTTAATACCCATACTTCTTAAGCTATTCCATAAGATTGAAGAAACAGGAATACTCCCTTCCACCTTTTATGAAGCCAACATCACGCTGATACCAAAAGCTGATAGGGACAGAACAAAAAAGGAAAACTACAGACCAATATCTCTGATGAACATAGATGCCAAAATATTAAACAAGATCTTGGCCAACCGGATACAGCAACACATCAAAAAGATTGTTCATCACGACCAAGTGGGATTCATCCCAGGAATGCAAGGCTGGTTCAACATCCGTAAGTCAATCAATGTCATTCACCATATCAATAAAAGCAAAGCCAAAAGCCACATGATTATCTCAATAGATGCATAGAAAGCCTTTGACAAAATCCAACACCCATTCATGCTCAAAACTCTACAAAAAATGGGAATAGATGGGAAATTCCTCAAGATAGTGGAGTCTATATATAGCAAACCTACAGCCAACATCATACTCAATGGACAGAAGCTGAAAGCATTCCCCCTCAGATCGGGGACTAGACAGGGCTGTCCACTGTCACGGTTACTCTTCAACATAGTATTGGAAGTTCTTGCCATAGCAATTAGACAAGAGAAAGAAATCAAAGTAATACAGATTGGAAGGGAAGAAGTCAAGCTCTCACTATTTGCAGATGATATGATAGTATACATAGAAAGACCTAAAGAATCCAGTAGAAAATTACTGGAAGTTATTAGGCAATATAGCAAGGTATCAGGCTACAAAATCAATGTACAAAAATCAGTGGCATTTCTTTATGCAAACACTAAATCTGAAGAAGACATCCAGAAATCACTCCCATTTACTGTTTCAGCAAAATCAATCAAATACCTAGGAATAAAGTTGACCAAAGAAGTGAAAGACTTGTATACTGAAAACTATGAGTCGCTACTCAAGGAAATAGAAACTGATACCAAGAAATGGAAAGATATCCCATGCTCATGGATTGGAAGAATAAATATCATCAAAATGAATATTCTCCCCAGAGCTATATACAAATTTAATGCAATACCCATCAAAGTTCCACCAAGCTTCTTTAAGAGAATAGAACAAACACTACAATCATTTATCTGGAACCTGAAAACACCTAGAATTGCCAAAACCATCTTAAGGAAAAGAAACAGAAATGGAGGCATCACACTCCCAGACCTTAAACAATATTATAAAGCCATCATCATCAAAACAGCATGGTACTGGAACAAAAATAGGCACACAGACCAGTGGAACAGAATTGAAACCCCAGAAATAAATCCCAACACCTATGGGCATCTAATCTTTGATAAGGGGGCCCAAAGGATTAAATGGAAAAAGGAGGCTCTCTTCAATAAATGGTGCTGGGAAAACTGGGTTGAAACATGCAGAAGAATGAAATTGAACCACTTTATCTCACCAGAAACAAAAATCAACTCCAAATGGATCAAAGACCTAGATGTCAGACCAGAAACAATCAAATACTTAGAGGAAAACATTGTTAAAACACTTTCCCACATACACCTCAAGGACATCTTTGATGAATCAAACCCAGTTGCAAGGAAGACTAAAGCAGAAACTAACCAATGGGACTACATCAAATTGAAAAGCTTCTGCACATCCAAAGAAACTATTAAACAAACAGAGAGACCACTCACAGAATGGGAGAAGATCTTCACATGCCAGACATCAGACAAGAAACTAATCACCAAAATGTATAAAGAGCTCAGCAAACTTAGCCACAAAAAAGCAAATGACCCCATCCAAAAATGGGCAGAGGTAATGAACAAAACATTCACCACAGAGGAGATCCAAAAGGCTAACAAACATATAAAAAACTGCTCTAGGTCACGGATCGTCAGAGAAATGCAAATTAAGACAACACTAATATACCATCTCACTGCTGTAAGAATGGCATACATCAAAAAAGACAGCAGCAAAAAATGCTGGAGAGGATGTGGGGACAGAGGAACCCTTTTACATTGCTGGTGGGAATGTAAATTGGTACAGCCTCTGTGGAGAGCAGTCTGGAAAACTCTCAGAAGACTAGACATGACCTTCCATATGATCCAGTAATTCCTCTCCTGGGGTTATACCCCAAGGACTCCATAACACACAACCAAAAAGAGGTGTGTACTCCTATGTTCATAGCAGCACAATTCATAATAGCTAAAACCTGGAAGCAACCCAGGTGCCCAACAACAGATTAGTGGCTGAGAAAGCTGTGGTATATATACACAATGGAATACTATGCAGCTATCAAGAACAATGAACCCACCTTCTCTGACCCATCTTGGACAGAGCTAGAAGGAATTATGTTAAGTGAACTAAGTCAGAAAGATAAAGATGAGTATGGGATGATCCCACTCATCAACAGAAGCTGACTAAGAAGATCTGAAAGGGAAACTGATCAAATTGTAAGTAGGGCACCAAAGTAAAAACCCAGTGGTGAGGGGTAGACATGTAGCTTCCTGGGCCAGTGGGGGGTGGGAGTGGGCGGGAGGAATGGGTCACAGTCCTTTGGTGGTGGGAATGGTGTTTATGTACACTCCTAGCAAAATGTAGACATATAAATCAGTAGTTAATTAATATGAGAGGGGGAAATCAATTGTATGTCTCAAAGTTTCTCAAAAGACAAACTGAATCTTTTTAATATATAGGCTGTGTATTTGATATGCGGACTCTCTCAAAAGCCTAGACCAAGTAGATTAGAAGCATCCAATAGCACAGCTATATACAAGATACTGGGTACTGTACAGCAAACCATAACAAAGGGACTTTTCAAAGTTAACCCAATTAACAAATAAAGTGATGATAATATTAACTATTGATTGTCTTTTTGAACCCTAAGACAGCAGGAACCTCACATCTTTACTATAGAGCCCCTACTTCCCCCAGTCCTGGAACCCTTGGATAGGGCCCACTTTCCTGTATGCATCTCCCAATCCAAACCAAATAATATTGCATCCGCCGGTCACAACCTAACCAAAGCAACGATTGCCACCTCAATATGCTTCACCTCAGACTGTATCCAGAGACTTCACGTGTGGAATGACAACCCTTCAACTTCATTACTCGGGTGAGACCTTTCCTTTTATAGTACACTCTAATTTCATCTCAGGTAGTTCACTTTCTAACAAAGTCCCATAATCTAGATATACACCAGTTTCTGTGAGAGAGAGCTTATGTGCACACGTATCCACAAACTACTGCAAAATATATACCTGAAAGCAGAAGTACACTAGAGTTTGCAGTGAGTACCTCCCTAACACTTCCTCTCTACTATTCCAAGCTTGGGATCCATGATTGCTCAACAAATTGTTTCGCCTCATATGTTAACTCTCTTTTCAATCACCAGGTTCCAGATGCCACCAGGATGCTGGCTAGGCTTCCCGGGATTGAAGACCCCACCAATGTGTCCTGGAGGTCAGCTTCCCCAGAGACACACCTTACTAGGGAAAGAGAGAGGCAGCCTGGGAGTATGGACCAATCAGTCAACGCCCATGTTTAGCGGGGAAGCAATTACAGAAGCCAGACCTTCTACCTTCTGCAACCCTCAATGACCCTGGGTCCATGCTCCCAGAGGGCTAGAGAATGGGAAAGCTACCATGGGAGGGGGGGGGGGGGGTTATGGGGATTGGGTGGTGGGAATTGTGTGGAGTTGTACCCCTCCTACCTTATGTTTTTGTTCATTAATCCTTTCTTAAATAAAAAATTTAAAAAAAAAAGAACTAACAGAAAGTGAGGCTGAAGGAGAGATAGAGAAGGAAAGAAAGACAGACAGAGAGACATCTACATGACTGCTTCACCACTCTCGAAGCTTTCCCAGTGCAGGTGAGGATCAGGGGCTTGAACACAAGTCCTTGTGCGGGGTGATAAATGCATGTAAGGAGGTGTGCCACCTCCCAGCCCCTGGCATAGTCTATTTCTTAGCATTGTCTTTGCATCAGTATTGAATCTCTTTACTGGAGTGGACCGGGACACTGACAGTTGAATTAAAGACTGTGCAACGCTAAAAAAAAAAAAAAAAAAAGAGGAAGAAAATTTGTATCAACTTATAAGTTTACTATAATTGATTTAATGGTTAGAATTGGCTTATGTACCTTCATATGGTTTTAGAAGGCTCTTTGTTATTAAAATATACCAGTATGCTATAGAAAGTCAATACCTAATGTGCTAACATGATAAAATGATTACTATTTTTTTAAATCACTTAAACAATTTTAAGTAAAATGTTAAACTTAGTTTGTTGTTAGGAACTTTGTTTATCACAAAGCTTATCACACCCTTAGGGCAGCTATGAGCTAGGGTGGGTACACAACTTAATTGATTTAGATATGTAACTTAAAAGGCTAAGATAAACCTCATAGCTGAAATGTTCAAAATAAATTCTTACTGTTACATTTTCTTTTAGATGGCATTTTAGACTAAATAATTTTGTTAAATCAAATTTGCCAAATATTAAAAATTTTATCAGGCCAGGAATATCATGTTTAACATTTTTTTTTTTTTTTGGCAAGGTCACTGCTCTACCCAGACTGCCTCATTAGAAAGCCAATCCAAGAATGGAGTTTGTTACAAACAGTAGCAGTTGGTATTGGGGTGCTGGTAAGATTTAGAATTCTCACAAGAGTGAGAGAGACTGCAGAGGCATCTTACCACACCTAGCGATCTCATAAAATTCTAACTAATGAATCGATGCTGATATTAGCTATCAGAAGGACGAAACTGTCCTATATTCCAGTCTGGTTGTTCCCACACAAGGGGAATTTTATGAAGTCTAGGTCCAAGGAGGAGATCCCAGTGCCTGGGCACCTTTTTTTTTGTCCTAAAATAGTTCTGTCAGCTCCAGTATCAATCAGACAGTTAAAAGGTATTTTATCAATCAAGAGTGTCATAATAAGTTGACCCCATTCAACAACAGGAGTGGTCTATAATATTTTTGGCTCTGGATCTGTACCTACTCTTTCCAGCTGGTTACTTTCACCCTGAGTCCTCTCGTGCACGGGGCACTTCACCCTATGCTTGGCAGGGAGCAGAGCAGGGGGTGGCGGACAAGTTCCCTGGCTGGATGGAGGTACAATATCTACAGAGCATTTTATTAAATCTTTGTCAAAGTCCAGTAAAGGTGTTCCAACTCTATGCGTCAGGATCTTTAAAATCATATTCAACTTAACTAAAGGTTAGCACACAGACTTAAAACAGACATTCTTGGCTAAAAGAATTTTTTTCCCTTTGAAAAGCAGTTTTGTATTCCTAACTCACAGCAACTCCCCTGCCCGAAAAGGGGCGGGTGTGGCTAGGATTGCCCAAAGTCTTTGCCAATCTATGGAGAAGTAGCTCTATGACATGACTGGCTGCGTGGATGGAACAAGTGGGCTTAGTTTACCACGGCTCGTGGAGAAAAATCTTTGGAAGTTTCTGGGCTAAGGTACATTTTAGATTTTTAAAGAAACAAATCATTAAATTTCTATCAAAAGTGTGTGCTGGTTCTCTGATTAGTAGCTTTTAAGTTAGAGGGAATGTTTTGTTTGATTGATTTCTTTCTTTCATTAAAGAATAGCTGGCTAGCCAGATAGGATCTGCTCAGAACTGGTTTAATGTGTTCTGAGAGCTCTGACTGCCCCCTGAGCAGAGGAAAAAAGCTGCATCTTTGGGGTTTTGTCCTTTTAGGCAGGGAATAGCAGTTTCAAGGCTATGCCTAGGTCCACTTTACGTGTCTGATCCATCTCCCTTTAAGGGGATCGGTGTCAGGGGACTAGAAGGGTCCCTCCCTCCACTGAATCTGTGGAGGATTGCTACCTCATAGGGCAGCTTTCTTGGCACAAAAGTGGGAGAGGAGGAAAAATTAGGTCAGACTCGTTGAGGTTCAACGGGGGAAGAACACTCAGTTTCTCAGGGCCTGGCCAGGGTTCTGTTCCACTGAGGTTATTCCTCTGTGTCCTCTCCACAAGCTTCCCTGGAGTGTGAAAAGATAGGGAGAAGTAAAGATCACAGGGGGCTCAAAATGGGAGCCCTGGGGTTACCTTCCGATGTGCTTCGATTTCCTTCTTGATTTCCTGGATGCATGGTCCTGTTTGCCTCCAGTTGGCCAGCGTTTTCAACCGGGTGAAGCACGATGCCTCTTGGGCCAATTTTTTCTCTTGGGGTTGGGTAATTAAGCCCCACGCTATGGGCGCCAGAGTTCTGGTGATTAGAATTGTGTGGAATTATACCCCTCTTATCCTATGGCCTTGTCAGGGTTTCCATTTAATAAATACAAATTTAAAAAAATAATTTAAAGCCTATAGGCAAATGTTCCATGACATGATAGTATTTTTTATATTTAATATCTCCTAATCGTTGAATATATAATTTATTGGGCAGATTGTGTGGTGGTGCACCTGCTTATGTTCACAAAACACTAAGCACAAGGACCCCTGCAAGGATCCAAGTTCAAGTTGGCTCCCCACCTTCAGGCTGGACACTTCACATGTGATGAAGCAGGTCTCCCTCATCTATATATCCTTCCCCTCTCTGTTTCTCTCTATTTTATCCAATAAAATGGAAAAAATGGTCATCAGGAGCAGTGAGCTTGTAATTCTGGCATCCTGTTCCAATGATAATCCTGGAGAAAAAAAGTATTTTCATTTTTGCCAATATTAACACTGTAATTATCTTCTTTATGCATATTCTCCACATTATTTTCCTAAGAATATGTTTAATGAAATTTCTAAAAAAAAGTATGTTGTTAGTAATATGTGCAATTTTACACTGTCTCTTGGTATATGTCTTTATATTTATTTTCAAAGTTCTTTCAGATATATGGTACCATTTGACTCTCTCAATTGTGCTGTGAAAGAGGCAAGTGAGATATAATTATCCTCTTTTATAAGCAGGAAGATTTATATTCAAAGAGTTCTGCCCAGATCATACAACCATTAAGAGTACAAGTTTGCTATCTAAACCGTTGTCATATGTAAACACAGATATATTGTTGACAGAATAAAGACACAATTCTTACCTTGAAAGAAAAACAAGGCATAATTAGATAACTACGTTTATTACCTACCTAACCTATTCTAGATATTCTATACTTGATTATTTCTGACACACGAATTCACATAATCAGCACAGTAAACATACGCAATTTCTCTGTTACAGATTATAGAATGTGGGATTAATGAGGGTAAGTAACTTCTTCAAAGGCATTGAACAAAACATTTGAACAAAATTTAAGCTTCAATTGTGAAATTTTTGTTTTTGTTTTTTCTATGCATCATGCTCTGGTCCTAAGTCATAAGACACAAACAAAACTTGATATCTTTAAATTAAGATCAATGTCTGAGTAAGTTTTGTTCTGATTTAACTAAAATGGAATGGGAGGCAGGTGTATGTGTGTGTTTGTGTGAGTGTATGGAGGTGGGTAGTAACCAAAAGTAAAACTGGTTTGGAAATACGTTCAAACGCAAAACCAAGATTAAACAGGCAAGCTCTAAATGCACAAGATCCTACAAGTGTTTACATCAGGAATGAGACAGGAAGTGCTGTGTTGGAAGTGTTTATCAACCTGCTTTCTAATGGGTAGGTAGATGGCAGGGTGGAGAGTGGCATTTGTTCTGCTTACCAGTAGCCTTCCTGTGGATACTCCCACACGAAGACATTTCTGTTATAGCTGGGCTTGTAACATGACAAAGTCTGATTTTATTAAAATTTTGTGATTGAAATTCAGTTGAGCTTTAGAGGATGTAATTCTTAGAGTATGATATCCATTATGCTGTCAGATGAATAAGCAATTCCTGAAACTGCAAGTCAGGCTGAATAGTTTAAAATATAAACCAAATATAGCCCTGAACTTAAAAAAAAAGTAAGGCAGCCTTGTATTGAAAAAGACATGTAAACCATTCAATGTGATATGTGAATAGTAATAGAAGCATATCCTAAGAAACACTGGTGATATATTGGCATGTTAAAGGATTCAACTCTTCTCCAGTAGTTCTTCTGAATCTTCTGTATTTTTCATCTGCACATTTTCCCTCATTCTGACATTACATAACCCAGAGCAATCAAGACTCTCACTGCAAATAATTTATGTTGACTAGGCAATCTACACCTTTAAAATGTTTTATATCTCAAGTGATGGAGTTTCCTCTGTCACTCCACTTCTGATAAAAATACAGTATAATGACATTCTCAGTGGCCCTTCTAACTACATTTAAGTTTATAGATGAAGATTGCAAATATTTTCAGAAACTTCAAAGCATTACCAAGGGAGGCCTTTTCATCATTAATTCACATACAAGCTTTTTAACTTTTACGTATTAATGAACTTTGGAAACTGTTTTTTTGTTGTTGAGCACTAAGTGACATTAATATAAAAAATGCGACTAAATCAAGTTTCCATGGTTCTGCCCCCACCTAGTATTTATCTAGAATATTCAGTCTTGAAAATGCACATAATATAATTACAAATTCTGTGCTTTGAGTTACCAATAGACGAAGTAAAGTTAACTGAAATAGTTAGACAAAGCCTAATTCATTTTATTTACTTAGAAAAAAAATAGTCATTGGAGATATTTCTCACTTACTGATTTTATTCAAGAGTGGATACACTATTTTTAGGAATATTTTAGAAAGATGTCAAACACTGAGTTTGACTTAAAATTATCTTTAACATGTATTCTAAAATGAAAAATAAGGGTTAAGGTATTATTCAGATAAGGATAGGTAACATCATAATCAACAATTTCATTTTTGGATTCACAGCATACTAAAAAGTATAAAAGGGGGAGTGAGGCAGTAGCACAGTGGGTTAAGTGCATGTGGCATTAAGGGCAAGGACCAGCATAAGGATCCCGTTTGAGTACCTGGCTCCCCACCTGCAGGGGAGTCGCTTCACAAGCGGTGAAGCAGATCTGCAGGTTTCTATCTTTCTCTCCCCTTTTCTGCCTTCCCCTCCTCTCTCCTTTTCTCTCTGTCCTATCCAACAACCATGGCATCAATAAAAACAACAATAATAACTAATAAGGGCAACAAAAGGGAAAATAAATATTTTTAAAAAGTATAAAAGGAACTGAAAAATCCGACCACTAAGAAGCCAATTTAGTGGGTCAGGTTGTGGCACACCTGACTGAGTGTGTACACATTACAATCCCATTCAAGTCCCTGACCCCCACCTCTCACCTTACAGGGGAAGTTTCATTAGTAGTGAACAACACTGCAGGTTTCTCTCTCTTATCTCCTCCTTCCCTCTCAATTTCTTTTGGTCTCTATCTAAAATAAATAAACACAACTATAATAAAATAAAAAATTTAATATTTAAAAAGTTAAAATACAAATACTTTTAAAATAAATTTATTTAACTTAAATTAGACTATGGATTGTTCAAGTTGTTCAGTTTCAGAAAATGTTTAAAGCCAAGACAATATTAATGTATTCATAGCAACACAGAACACTACAATATATTATTTTTCCCGGTTCTTAAATTATCTTTTTATCGGTTTATTGATGGATTAATGGTACAGTTGTTGACATATGAGTACAATTTCTCATCTCTCCACGGTAGTTGTCTACAAAATGCTGTCAACTCTCAACTTAGACTGCCCCAGTTCTCCAATGTCCTTTCCGTCCCTCCAGCATCTCCTGTCCTTTGCTTCTTCAGTCTTTTGCTTTCCTGCAATTCATCCCACCCAGCTCCTGTTTCAATTTGTTTTCTCCCTTTCTGCCCTTGTTCTTTAAGTTTGGTCTATAAGTAAGATCACGCAGTATTTATTTACACTTATCTTTTTGGTTTATGCCTCTTATTATGTTCCTTCAAGTTCTATCCAAGATGAGGGAAAGGAGATGAGCTAAGATTTAATCCAACACAGTAACACTTTTTATTAATCAATTTCATATACTAATAAAACAATGAATGCCTCAAACAATTTAAAGTCTAATCAGAGGCTGGACAGCCTGGATCACACTCTTCTTACCCTCAGTATATATATTTTTTATTTTTAAGAAAATGTGCTTTTATTATTTTCTTCTTCTTCTTCTTCTTCTAGCGTTTGCCCTTCTTCCGTAGCCAGTCAACAGCAAAGCTGTCAGGAGCTGCTTGTTGCTGGCTTTGAAAGTGACTGGGATCCATGTGGATTCAGTCGGCTAGGAAGGATCGTCAGTTTCCCCAATGAATGGGTACTCACGGGATGCACCACGAGAAGGTCGATCCAATGCAACCCAATTTTCTGATAATATATTTCTCTTATTTTAAGTTGAAAATATCACTAGGAAGTCATTTTTTTTTTTCTGGAATTGATGTTTACCATTTCTTCAACTATGCCTGATGTGTAACAATTGTCTAATAATTAATTATCTGTCAAGCATTTAAACAACAAAAAAATCTTCCTAGTAGCTTAAGGATCAATTTCTTCTGAAAATATAAATTGAGTTGTATAAAAAAGGAGTTAAGCTTTGATAGAAGCTAAAGGATGTGTTTATCATCTAAGTAATTGGCACAAAGTTTGGAAAGAGAGTATAGAATAATCAATGAGGAAACAAGACAAGTCTCATCAGACTGAGTCAATAGACTGAATCCCTAAATCTGGCTACTAATCAGTATAAATGGTCAGTTTGCAAAATATTACACTAAACTTTCCCATACTGTAATTATATAGTGGAATATTTTGCCAGGCATACAGACACACAGGAAAAGACACAGGGTTTTGTTTGTTTGTTTGTTTTTCCTCCAAGTTACTGCTGGAGTTCTGTGCCAGAACTAAAAATACACTGCTCCTGGTGGCTTTTTTTTTTTTTTTTTCCATTTCTTATTGGATAGGACAGAGAGAAACTGAGAGGGAAGTGGAAGGTAGAGAGGAGAGGAGAGGAATCTGGTGGTGGCACAGTTGGTTGACTGCACATGATACAATGATCAAGGACCTGGGTTCAAACCCCTGTTCCCTACCTGCAGGGGTTAAGCTTTGGGAGTGGTGAAGCAAGGTCACAAGTGTCTCTCTGTCTCTCTCTCTCTCTGTCTCCTCCATCCTCTTAATTTATGGCTGTCTCTATCCAATAAATAAATAAAGATTAATTAACAGAGAGAGAGATGAGAAGAAAGACACCTGCAAACCTGCTTCACCATTTCACTTCAGGTAGGGATCCTGGGGGCTCAGAACCCAGATCCTTGAGCATGTCCTAGTGCTTGGTACTATGTGCACTCAGTTGGTTACTGGCTAATCCACGACACAAAGTATTTTTGATAGTTCTAGGCACAAGTCAGATTTTTTATTTTGGTACAAAACTGTTTGACTTAGACTCTTAGACTCCAGTACTGGTTCAATTTCAAGATTTATATTTGGTGTTATAGTGTAATATTTTGATATTTAGGCTATTGAAATATACATTCAAGTAACAAATCTTAGCTCTGCTAGTAGCTGCATGTCATTGTTTGACCACTTATAAAATGAAAGCCTACCTATTTATTTATTGGATAGAGACAGCCAGAAATTGAGTGGGAGGGGAAGGATAGAGAGGGTGAGAGACAGAGAGACTTGTGCAGCAATTTCTGGCAGATACTCACAAAAAGTGCCCAGACTCAGAGTGATAATCTTGTAGGAGAATACCAAAATGCTTAAAGGATGGAAATTAGTAAAAAACAGGCAGAACTATGTACTCGGTGTTTTCACATATTTGAGGAGCTCAGATAAAAGATGGAGAGAACTCTAGAACTCATCAAATAGGTACAGTATAAAGAGAGAAACATTTTCTTAATTTTTCTGTAATGACATGGATCAAACTAAGGTTTTATGAATGCAAAATATGCACAGTGGAGTTGAACTACCGCCCTAGTTTAGATTTTTTTTTATTTGTGTGTGTGTGTGTGTGAATTTTTTTTTCACTAGTGCACTACATGTTTATGGTAGTGCTAGGTTTTAGAACTGGGAGCTCAGTGCTTCAGGCATAACACTATCATCCTGGACCCTTTACCTAGTTTTTATGATGGAGATAAAAGCAATCATTTACAGAGTTCCATTTGTTTTGTCTTTAGTGAACTTATATAGTGCTGGTAATATAGTCTAAGGCACACTGGGAAACAGATATTTAAGATCAATATAAAAAAATAATATCTGTCCAAAAGTAAGAAGGAAGGATTCAGGAGGTAGTAGTATGGTTTCCACTCTAGGGGTTATTGACAGAGAGATAGAGAGGCACCTGCAGACCTGCTTCTCCACTTGTTAAACGACCCTTCTGCAGGTGGGGAGATAGGGGTTCAAACCCAGATTTTTTTGCAGGGTCCTTGTGTTTTGTACTATGTGCACTTAACCTTGTGTGCCACTGCCCAGCCTCCAGACTAAATGTTTTCAAGCTCTGTCCAAACTTCTGTGTACTTAATATCCTATTAATTTTCTCACATGAATAGATCTTGAAGCAGAGATATGCTACCACTCTATTCTAATGTGAGAAGACAGAAGGGTGGAAAAGGAACACCAGGACAAGTGAATTTATTTCCTAAAAACCAGATTTCTAATTCACTGTATGTCACTCATAAACACCTGCCTAGTAAAATTTATGAAGATCTTGACACATGAAGCAAATGTTCTCACTCACTAGTAGTTTTGGTTTTTGACATGGATTCATTGGCACTTGAACATTGTATATTGCATTAAAAGTATGGACAGTTTTCAAATCATCTCAAATGCCATACTCCTAAGGCAAGGAGGAAAAGTTTGGCTTAAGAACATTAAATCTCCCTTTAATTTAAAAGGAGGTTTTCCCAGATATGAACGTAAGGACTGGGGGATCCAAAGAAACAAAATACAAATGTCAGGACAGGATTTGAATTTCATATTGGGTGAAAACCTTAACATTCAAAGGAAGAGAGGAATCAAGAGGGTGGAAGCCAGTAATGCTCTGTATATGAGTTAACTGTATTGCTATATAAGATGAATGAATGAATGAATGAATGAATGAATGAATCTTTTTAAAAGGATGAAGATTAAGGTAAAGTATGCAGACATAATAAACTGCTAAAGAGGAGGGACTATATACCCAAAATCCCCTTCAAGAATGCTTAAATGAACTGTGCCCCCCCCCCACACACACACACAGCACGATTGCTTACTTCACAGACAGTGGAGATGTGGGCTAAAATGTCTATACAAATCTAAAGCATTCCACTTCACTATGTGTTGCTGTTCTCCCTGGACTCTCTGTTTTCCTGGGTTGAGAGAGATGATATAGTGTCTATCCCAATTCTTTGCAAAGTTTTTGTATGAAAATATGCATGATGGTTATAGAAAGAAGGGGGGGGGAAGAGAAAAAAGAAAAATAAATTGGCCTTGTGTGATTTGCAGTTTTTTAAAAATATATAAAGTGGAACAATTTATGAAAATATTAAATATAAGAAATATAGGGTGATTATATTTCTTCCCTCTTCCTCTTATTGGGTAAGCTTCGTTCTTCATTTAATCAAAATTGCTTTGCCTGTTAATAAACAATCTGCTCACCTATCTTCATGCCCTTTTTGCCATCTTCACAGATGGGGGCAAGAACTGGGCAGGGACTCTAACAGGGGCCTGGGAAATAAGATCCCACTAATAAGCAAAATTAAATTACTACAGTATCTTAATTCTATTCATCATGGACAGGTTAATAAGATTTCTCAGGAGACACTTAAGCTTTTTTGTATCAATTTTAAGATGAAGAAAAGGATGCACAGAAGAAGGAAGTTGCAAAATGTCTTAAAGCTCCTATGTGGAGCAGTCTGGATTCAGGCAGAAATAGTAAGCAACAAAGTCTACACTTTCAACTTTCTGCCATGCTTGTGTCTTTTGCTAAGTTCCAGCCTGTATATGCTCATCCAGCTTCTCATGTTCTTTTCTCTCCCAACAAAATATTTGACATGACCTATTCTAAAGTAACGTATCCTCAAGGACTAGGACAATTGCTTAGTAGGTATATGACTTATATGGATGAGGCTCTGTTGTGTTCAATTCCTGGCGCTATATGCAAGAACCTCTCTTCCTCTCTCTCTCTCTACCTCTCTCTCTAGTAATTTGATAAAAAATTAAATACCATTCTCAACAAGTAATAATACTGATAAACTACTATTTTCTCTAAAGACATTTCCAAAGTACCTTCTACATAAGTGCAACACAATTAAGCATTTGTATCTGCTATAAATTAAATTGAATTAGGACATTATCCCTTCAGTAATTTATAAACTAACCAGGTGATGACCATTTATGTATTATTTTATGTAGATTGTGCAGATCAATTACATAACAGTGGTAGTAATGCATAAAAATAACATCATCACTACTTATAATTTATAAATAATAGTTAATATTTATTGAGGGATTTCTATGTGTCAGATTCTATTTTAAGCACCTTTCAGGCATTAATTTATTTAACATTACATGAAACCAGTGTGGTAGATATAATTATCATATCCATTATGCAGAACATTTAAGTACCTCAGATACTTAATTACATGAACATGTCTTTTTTTATCCTCGTGAACTGCTATGATTTTAGTCTAACTTTTGCTCACCTCTTGCCTCCTGCCTCTTCTATACCTTCATTTACAAGGCTCCATAATTATCTTGTAAAAGCTGAGGTTACATGAGGCCATTTCTCTCATGATCCTATTTGCTTCATGAAAAGAGTCGATTTAGCTAGTCCTTCCTAATCTAACCTTGGTCTTTCTTGTATGTATATTTTCTCCCCCATTTCTTTTGAGCCTTGAATCATCTGGAAATCTGAGCCAGTTTAAATTATGATCCTCATTGTTAGCGAGCATAAATCAAACCACCATCCACTGCAAGGAAGCAAAAGATGTTTACTGACGAATTGCAATCCGGGCCGAGACGGAGACTGGGCGCAGTCTACCAAGCTCGACCCCAAACAGGGCTCAAACCACACAATTTATAGGAATTCAGACTACATTCAGGTAGGGGGAACGCATCACCTTATCAACCTACATCCAATAACAGGCTCTAGCAAACACAAAATCCAATCATTTCAAACTTAGCAAAAGCATGATCCATTCAAAGCAAAGCGCGGGCTAGTTTCAAATATAGTAAGATCACACAACCAATAGAATTCAACCAGGCAGGGTCACCACATCCTCCCGCCATCGGCTATGACCACCCATCCGGTAGACAGCACACCACAAAGTCTGTGCAAAGGTCCTGATAAGGCTTGTCCCCAGGCAGGGTCCTTCGAATAATGGGTGGCCTTCACTGATTAGATCCTGTTCATTCAAGGGGGAAGGGGCAAGGAATTTTCCACTTCACTCAGCAAGACAACTTAACTCTAAAGAAAAAGGAACTTAACACTTAAAACCTAAAAAGAAACTTAACCAAGAAATCTACTTAATAAATCATTAATATTTAAGAGGGGGTTCCAATGTAACAGCATGTTATTGCCTGTCACACTCATCCTAAAGTAGTTTTTCTGGAATATGTCTGTTCAAAACAAGTGAATAGTTCATTAAAGTCCCACTCATACCCAGTCCAAGTTACCACCACCTTCTCTCAGGATGTTAAGATTCTCTTGTCAGTCTTTTCTGTGTATGCTCTTTATCCTTATCTTATCAAAAGTTTCCCAAAAGGAACCTAAGAATTTATTTCTAAAAAGAAGTGATGTCACTCCCCAGCTTAAGCTGTATGATGGAGGTAGGATTTGTAGAGGAGTGTATTTGAACAATCAGATATAGCCCCAGGGAGAGGGAGTAGATAGACTAATGCTGATAAATTGGGTGAGCTTAATTGTAGCAGTTATTATGCTAAAGCTGCAAGTTGAAAAACAAAACAAAAAAACAAAAGAGTCTCTGAGGCTGTCTCACTATGCTACAATGGAGAGTACTTATGGCCCATTATAAGCTTTCCTCAAGGAAGAAATCTGAGAATCTTTGGCCCAAAGGAGTTGAAGGTATTGGTACTTTGAACCCCTCCCTGATTGCCCCCAAATCTAGCTCCTGGCTACCTACACTCTCTTATTCTCCCACTTGAATAAAATGGGACACTTCTTGGAGGACTGGATTTGACTTGGGTTAATGTACTTCTGATTGTAAATTCAAAGGGCAATAAAAGCAATTACTTTTCATGCAAAAAGTGGTTTGTCTCTCTGTGTCACTGGGAACTAGGTCTTCCTTATACTCCACGTATATATTATCATCATTTCAAACCAAAATTTTTTTTTTTTTTCAAACCAATATTTATACTGATACCTTAGGTGGACCTCTGAAAGCCTGTGTGGTCTGACTCTTGCCTTTCTCTTTCCCCTTCTACACAATTCTTGTTTCTGCACTTTGGTCATGCAGATTGTCTTTGAAGACCAAGGACTTAGTAGTTACTCATCCTGGACAGCCCTCTAGTTATGTCCTTTTTAGGAATTTCTGATGAATCTCTCTATGACTTTATTTTTTAATTTGATTTGATTTGTTTTCTACTCGAATTATAATTCTACAGATGGAACTTTCATGAGCTTATTATTTTAAATATACCCTTGAAGTAGACAAAAATCAGATAGGAAACAGGAAGAGATGATAGCATTATTACCAAGCAATAATCACAAGAGATGAGCGCTAACCAAAATTGATGAAAACCAACATAAAAGGCAGACTAGCTATGATTCAGAATAAGAAAGGTGCACACAGGGATCAAAAGAAAATGTGGAAAGACGTAAATTTTAAAAAGTCCTTATGAGTGTCTCAGGTCATCCACCCTTGTTCCCCTTTCCCAAATACAATGAAGGCTGCATTTCTGAGAGTAGTATCACTGGTAATTAAGTACTAAATAGCAATCTCTGGCAACCTCACATCACAAGTTGCTTGTGAAGAAATTTTCAGGTGACTAGTCTCAGACAATAGTGAATCTTAATTCCCCCCACCCTCATTTGAATACTTCTGGAGTATTTATAGTGCTTAAATAAAGCATATCTTATTGTTCTAAGACACAGAGCATATATAAAATATCTCACCCACTACCCTTATGACAAACATTCAAACATTTAAGCAATTATCTGCCTTCCCAGCTTTTGTTTATTAATACTTAGTGGAATTAGTTTTCTTTATTATTATTTAGTATTTCATACATTATTTTTAAAAACTCTATTATAATACAACATAAAGTTTTTGTACTTTAAGAGTGTCTGTGTGCCTGTGTGTGTACATGTGCGTGTGCGTGTGTATAACTATGACCTTATGCATATGCTATTTCACTACTCCCTGGATCCTTTGCCATTCAGATTTAGAAACAAGGGGAAAACTTGAGAGGAGAGAGATATCACATCACAGAACACTTGGAACTCTAAGCCATGCACCTATCTTTTTCTTCATTTTTTTTAGATGTGTATTCATCTCACAGATTGACGTGATATCCAGATTTGTAGGCAATAAACAAAACTGATGATTCTCGACCCAAGGAACCAGTCATTCTTCAGTTCTTTTGATTCCTAAAGAATGTACCCCACTAAAACAAACTCAAAACAAAAATAAAACAGGATGTTTAGGGTTTTTAAAATTCTTTTTATTATCTTTATTTACTTATTGGATAGGGACAGCCAGAAATCAAGAGGGAAGGGGAAGATAGAAAGAGAGAGACATAGAGACATCTGCAGTTCTGTTTCACCAATTGTGAAGCTTTCCTCCTGCAGGTGGGGAGCAGGGGCTCTAACCCAGGTCCTTGTGCATTGTAACATGTGCACTCAATCAGGTTCACCACCACCAGGCCCCAAGTTATGTAGTTGAGAATACCATTGCTGCTCAGCCTCAAGCTCATCATATGGAAAGATCTTCTTTTCTCTGAATATTTTTTTGTTCTTTAGATCTTTTTAGCATGCTCTCAAACTTTTTAAAAATATATACTTTTTATTATCGTATTGGATAGAGACAGAAATCAAGAGAGAAAGGGGGAGATAGGGGAGGGGGGCAGGAGATAGACACCTGCAGCTCTGCCTCATCACTGGCAAGGCTTTTCCCCTTCAACATGGATGTCTACTTCCTCTGCTTCAACATAATTGTTACAGATCAGTTATGATTAGAAACATCTTTTTTTTCTGTTCCCTCAAAATATTCTTAAAAATCCTATCTATTAGTTAAATGAATATCACTTTATCATTCAAAATCACTTTGGAACCAATGTTAATTTCTGAATAACTACCAAGTTTGGTAAATATGAGTAAGTGGAAAATATCATCCAAGGTCTTTTTTAATATGCCAATTATACATCTTTTATATGTAATGTTTATTGCCTCGATGTTTAAAATTGCTAAGCCTGCTTGTAGCCAAATCGGCCTGTAGGGAATACAAGATTTTTTGGGAAGTTTCCTGGAATGTTCTCTCAATTTTAGATTATTGTACACCCTTCACTATGTACAAATAGTAGCTCAAAACACACTTATTCAGGAATTTAATTTGACTAATGCTGCCCTGATCAATCACATGTTGAATTGATCCACACATATGTGTTTTATACACACTTAGCTAACCATCTTAGATCTTTTATAAAAAAACAAAACAAACAAAAAAAAAAAACTCCCAAATTGAGCTACTTTCTTCGAGGGATGAGGATCCAGCTTTCTGTTACTTTTTCTAACCATGACATCATCTCCTCAGACAATAACTTGGATCCACCAGCATTTCAGATTTCAGGCTCAGGGAAAAAAAAAAAAAAAAAACCAGTATAGCCACAGGCCCTTTGGAATAGAACTAAAATATACCTACTAGCTAAAATGGAGGACCCCCCCCCCTTTAGGTCCATGATTGGTCAACAATTTGGCTTTGTATGTTAACTCTCTTTCAACCACCAGATTCTAGATGGTAGCATAATGCCAACTAGACTTCCCTGGACAGACAACCCCAGCAATGTGTTCTGGAGCTCCACTTCCCCAGAGCCCTCCCTCACTAGGGAAAGAGAGAGGCAGGCTGGGAGTATGGATTGACCTGTCAACACCCATATTCAGTGAAGAAGCAGTTACAGAAGCCAGACCTTCCATCTTCTGCATCCCACAATGACCTTGGGTCTATACTCCCAGAAGGTTAAAGAATAGGAAAGCTATCAGGGGAGGGGATGGAACATGGAGTTCTGGTGGTGGGAATTATGTGAGGTTGTACCCCTCTTATCATATGGTTTAGTCAATGTTTCCTTTTTATAAATAAATAAATAAATAAATAAATAAAAATAAAGTAAATATATATATATATATTTAAATCTCCCAAATCTTAAACTTGTAAAAATAAAACTATGGATTTTTCTCATAGAAGGCCTGGATTAGGAACCATAAAACTTAATGTTTGAAGCATGGTTGATATAGAAACTATTCTCCTTAAAGTTCAGAAAAATACACATGTGTTTTGCTTGTTTGTTTTTTTCAAGTTTAAAATGATTTTGCTTTAGGTATTATGCTCTTTAGTGATTCTAAGAGGTTTACTATTCTAAGAACTATATCCAGGAATCCTTAGTTAGCACAACACCCTTTAATTTTGTCGGTACAAATGGTTACTATAATGCAATACAGTAAACTATTTTTCATTTGCATCTTGTTCAATTAAAGCTATCTTACATTTATTCCATGAGTGATTTCTGCTCTCAATTGCATTAAAGTTTCACAGATGCCACCTTTGCTATTTATTTTGAATCTTTCAATAAAAGTATTTGGCATTCTGTGTTCAGTACGTGATCAATAAGTGCTTGTTAACGAAGTTGGCAGGGAATTGAATCTTGGGTTCTTGCCCTTGCAAAGGAGAGACAGAAAGTGTTAGAAAAAAGAGTCCTTAGAGGGGGGTTATTTGGAACTTTGGCAACTCACACATTGTCATATTGCCTCAGAGTCTTGGAACCTGTGCTTAGGGAATGAGAGAGAAAATAATCCAACCTCTGATCAAGGGCAAATGATTGCTGGGGATCCTCAGAGCAGCAGGCATAAGTAATGTAATGCTAGACAAGACCTTGAGTTCTTAGAAAATTAAAGTCACTAGAAGGTGCAGTCACTGTCAGAGTCATCTGCCACTATTTTGAGCCATACCATGAGGAATTGAAATAAGGGAGAATACAACTTCAAAGTGACAGTTTTGACTATTCTACCATGAATCTCTCTGACTCCCAAACTCATGGTTTGTAATTAAAGTAGGGTCTGATGGGATTTGCTATCACCAGAATTTCTGTACCCTCTATCAAATGATATAACATCTTGAACTTTAGATAACTAGCTGAAAAAAATAAAATCTTCAGTATTACACAAATTATTTTGAATAAACTACAAACCAACCCATAATCATCTTCCACCATTTTATTATTTTAACTGAGTTGCCTATCTCTGTACTAATGCACATAAAGCTTATTCTGCTTAATGATCTCCCTTCATCCATTTCTCTTTATTTTTAACAGTACAGCTTTAAAGTATTTTTTCCCTTTAATTTTATAGCCAAAACCCATATCCAGTGGAGAAATAATTACAGAAACCAGAACTCCCATTTTCTGGACCCCAAAAAGTATTTTGGCCCATAGTTCCACTGGAGGAGAAATGAAAGGTGAAAGATGACCAAAGGGCTCTGAACTCCAACTGCACCAGGACCTAGATAAAAAAAAAAAAAAAAAAAAAAAGGAGGAACATTTGGATGTAGGAATAGGTGTAAGTGTGACTTTGAAAGGAAGAGATGATGGGACCACTGAAAAAGACTGGCAAATATAGACAGATAGTTGTAGAAATAGTAGTTAACTCATATCTTCAATGCTAAGAGATCTGCTCTAGATGACAGTGCAGGGATTGGGCATTCAGAACTCTAGTGATGAGAATGTTATGGAGTTGTACCCCTGTTATCTTGTAATTTTATGAATTAATAAAAACTAATAAAATTTAAAAAATCTCTTGTAGAAAACTGAGAAATTTTACCTGTACCAACAACTGTAGTTATTATTTACTATAAACGACTATTCACTCCAGTAAAAATTAGAAGATTAAACACTAAATAAGCAAATAATAAAAAAAGAACAATCTTTATTCTTTGAATCAAGCGGCAGAATATGATGATGTTCAATATAAACCAAAGAGACAAACATCCAAGATTCACATCAACTCTTTAGAGGTAAGATGTTAGCATTCATTATTCTCTCTTTGCCTCATTGTCCTAGAGGCAGTATATCTGTGGATACTAATTACATATCTTAGGGATTTTTTGAGACAAGCTAACCTACATGCATGACAATATATTCATATACTCATACTTATGCATATAGATAAATATATGCAAGTATGTATATAGTTAAGCTATCACACTGCATGTTAGAATTTTAAAATATAACTTTTGAGGTGATTTAAACGTTCAAACTATAGCATCTGGTATCTAGAGTATTTGTTCTCAGAATAGCTCAAATCCCACGGGATACTCATTTTTCTTTCACTTTATATTAATTAAATTATTTCTTTTCTCTTTTTTTTGTAATTTTATTTATCTTCCCTTTTGTTGCCCTTGTTGTCTTTTTTTTTTATTGTTGTTGTAGTTGATGTCGTCGTTGTTGGATAGGACAGAGAGAAAAGGAGAGAGGAGGGGAAGACAGAGAGGAGAGAAAGACAGACACCTGCAGATCTGCTTCACCGCCTGTGAAGCGACTCCCCAACAGGTGGGGAGCCGTGGGCTCGAACCACGATCCTCATGCCGGTTCTTGCGCTTAGCGCCACCTGAGCTTAACCCGCTGCACTACTGCCCGGCTCCCTTAAATTATTTCTTTTCCTAACTCTAAAATTAAAGGTAAAGTATTAGTGAATTGTAGCTAGAGGTGTGTATGTATATATATATATGTTATGTGTATACGGAAGAGAAATTCATATAAAAGTTGACCTATATTATCAGCATGATTTATGGTTTTAAATATGTAAAAATATGTAAAATAATAAATTTAGTTAACACTGAAAACACAAAATAATATCTCTTTAAAGAATATGTCAATAGCCACCAAAATAGTTCACTTGGATCATATACTGTTTTGTCATGTGTGCAGCTCAAGTTTGAACCCTGTACCCACCTCATTGAAGAAAACTTAGGTACTGTGGTCTCTTTCACTTTCTCTGTCTTCATCTCTGCCTCCATCTAAAATTTTAAAAAAGAAAGAGAATAAAGAGTAAGAGCACTTTAAGGGTTTTCTATATGCATCTATATAATTACATCAGCACAGTGGTTGATGGTTTCAAAACAAATTCAATCACATATTAAATTATGGTATTTAAAATTGGAAAGTAGACATATGTCCCTATTATTTTTTCTACATAAATAAATTATTGATTAAGATTCCTTATAGAAGCTGTTCTGCATCACCCCATCAAAGCTCACCAGGGAGCTTGACACAATCATCTCCTCTGGACCTGCATTCAGACTTCAAGGAAGCTGGGCAGAAAGGACGAGAATGGGTTGATGCATTCTCCCCCCATTATTGTTACAAATAATTATACTGTCACAATTGATTAATAACACTTTGGCAGTGCCTGGTGGGAATGGAGAGTCAGAAGCACCCCCTCTCCCTTACACAGGGGCATATTTGAAAGTTACATTATGAAAGTGGGGAAGGTGGGTCAACATAGACGGACAAAAGAAGTCATGTTATGACCTGCCCCTCAAAGAAAGAATGCAGAGATTGAGGCCTCCCTGGTATAAGTTGACATATTGAAATAAAGAAAGATTAATAGTTAAACTGTACCAGACCTAGATGAGCAGTGGTCCACGACTAGGCAAAGATCCGTATGCCCCCCCATAGAAGATTAATGATAGAAATATCCCTCAGCAAAAGTCAAAAACAATTCTGGATATGACCTCCCCTGAGAACAGGGCGATACTAAGTATTGTGCCATTCTTTACAGTAATACGGGAGTAACATGTATCCTGCCAAAGCCACAAGACTATGATGCTTATTGCTACTTCCTTATTAGCTAGTTGTCTAGACAACCTGAATGTAACCTGAAAAAAGTATAAAAGCTAATGCAGTTTCACTATTAAAATGAGTCCAGATTCACCCTCCAATAGAGTGTGGTGTCTATCTGTTCTCCCTCACGCTGACTCCTGACCCACTGGCGAGGTTGCCTTTGAGACCCCTGACCCTCCTGCTGCTCATCCACTGTGGTGGTCTGCGGCACTGCTCTTAGTGGGGAACAATCCAGAATTATTAAATGGAAAGACTAGGAGCTGAACTTGTTACCTGATCTGAAGTTAGCAATTTTCTATTAAAACTGCTAACACCACAAACAACAATGGCTCTGTTAGTTGTAACTGTAAAGTTATTTTCATCTGATTTATAGTTTTATTTTAAATGCATAAAGCTTGAATTTATATGATACAATCTTGACTTAGCATTGTACTTAAAAAAAATAAGTGCTGCAATAGTATGCCAATGTAGCATTTAAAATATTTCTGAGAGTACTTCAGAGAAGATCAAGCAAATTTGTTGTTTCTGTTGTATCTGCCAGTTTCCTGTTTTTTTTAATTTATTAGTTACTTAATGTTGCTTTATAAAATTATATATATATATAAAATAGGAGTACAATTCTGCACTGTTCCCACCACCAGAGTTCTATGTCCCTATTCCCTCCCTTTGGAACTGCCGCAGTTCTCCCAGGTCACATATATGGGTTGACTACTACTTCTATAACTATCTGTCTATATTTATATATACTTGCCCATTTTTTATGGTCCTGCCTTCTCTTCCTTTCTAAGTCACACTTCCACTTACTGCTACTTCTGAACATCCTTCCTTTTCCCCTCTTCACTCTCTGGGTCCTGATGGAGAGTTCACAGCATTCTGATCATCTTCTCCTAACATTACTCCCTCTTTTGGGGTATGAAACCTCAATGCTTTTGGGGGTGTAAAGTAGGGAGTTTAGGCTTCTATAATTACTTCTCTGTTGGACATGGACATTGGCAGGTTGACCCATACTCCCAGACTGTTTCTATCTTTCCCTGGTGAGGTAGGGATCTGGAGAAGTGAGGTTCCAGGACACATTGATGAGGTCATCTGCCCAGGGAAGTCAGGATGGAATCATGATAGCATCTGAAACTTGGTGGCTGAAAGGCTGTAATATATAAAGCAGGACAAAATGATTAATGAACAGGAACCAAAAAATAGGAATAGAGCAGATGAGAACAGGAATCCCAGTGTGGAAAGGAGCTATAATGTCTATTTTAAGTATGTTCCTAGGGGCCTATGACTATTTTAGTTTTTGCTTGAGTTTGATAGCTAATATGAAGATGGGCAAAATTATTGTCTGAGAAGACAGTGTCAGGGTTCAGAATAGAACTAGAAAATTGAATTAGGGCAGAAAATAGCTCCCAAACTTGAAGAAAATGTGAATAAAATTAACTTTTTATCCCATCCACCTAACCCATTGTCCATATATATTTATATTTAGCATAAGAGCCTGTATAACCTTTCAGTCTCTATCAGTCTGAGCTCACAATTCATATTCAAAGCTGGGAACGTTCTAGGCTGCATCCATTTCAGGACTAGTCCTCCTAGAATGGTAGGGAAAGATGAGATGACCCAGTCTCCTTCAGAGAGTGTCCCTTCAGAGCAGTCCCTACCACTGCTACTTTATAAAGGAGGATAAGTTCATGCAAAGGGATTTTTTTCTTCCTACTGTAATGCAGTCTCAATTTTCTTACATCTTTTTGTTCTACTTTTACCCTCTTCATAGTCATATTTTAGCTCAGTCCAAATCAAGTTCATCGTAATTCTAAGACTAACACCGAGAAAAAGTACTATAAAAATTTTAACCATCTAAAATTAAAAAAAAAGAAAGAAAAGAAAATGTGTGGGAGAAACATGTTTTTCTTCTGAAGCTAGGGAAAGGAAGGTGGTAACATTTGCAAATTAATCTCTTATTTAAGCTCTATCACATGTAACAACTGTTTTATGAGTAAATATAGTATTATTTCTGTTTCATTTTATAGAGATGGAAACCAAGTTTTAAATGCAAGTGCAAGATGTTTTACTGCTGCAGAAATAATAAGACCTGGGTGCCTGCAGATATAGCTTTACAGACACATGCCCAGATTATAATTCATTTCCTTGAGTATTGTACTTGTATTTGCTACTCAATCAAATTTAAGAACATGTACAGGAGAACTCAGATTCTCTACTTTTAAAAATCTACCTTATAGGGAGTCGGGCGGTGGCGCAGTGGGTTAAGCGCAGGTGGTGTAAGGATCCCGGTTCGAGCCCCCGGCTCCCCACCTGCAGGGGAGTCGCTTCACGGGCGGTGAAGCAGGTCTGCAGGTGTCTATCTTTCTCTCCCCTCTCTCTCTGTCTTCCCCTCCTCTCTCCATTTCTCTCTGTCCTATCCAACAACAAAGCAACGTCAACAATGGCAATAATGACCGCAAGGAGGCTGCAACAACTAGGGCAACAAAAAAGGGGGAAAAAAGGCCTCCAGGAGCGGTGGATTCATGGTGCAGGCACCGAGCCCAGCAATAACCCTGGAGGAAAAAAAAAAATCTACCTTATAATATACCTAAGGTTCTAAATTTATATCTTCATTTTATAACTGTGATCAGCCTCTAATTCCCAGCCATAATCAAGAGCTGGTTAAATGTCAGAACGCAGGGAATAGAAATGGAGCAGCTACACTCAGAATTTAACCCCAGAATTACAAAACCAGAGCTGAAATACTGCTTTGCAAGTTATCAATAATCCAAGGAAGCCTTTAAGGGAAACACCTGGGAATGCCTACTAATTGGCCTCAAAAGTTTCAAACTCATGCTTAGCTACAGTCTGTAAACTATTATTTTTCTCATGATTCGCCAGTTATCCATCTCTCCTTTGGTTCCAATTTGTTATTCATAGATTTCCAGAGTTCCAAAGCTAAGGAAAGTAAAATAAGTATCTGGATCCAGATGCTGCAGCCTTCTGTTCACATATACCTCAAAAATGAATTTCATTTGCTGTTGCCTTTCACCCCATCACTGCATTCTACCACATTGGCCTCCGCTCATTTGATTGTATTTCTAAGATTAATTCTCTGTAAATTATGTTTTCCCTCTTCCTGAATTGCTACTATAGACTTCTATACAACATTATAGTTAGGAAAAAATTAAATATTAATTACTTTTTGAGACCACAATAGCTAACATATTGTGTTCTGGCCTTGTCTTCAAGAAACAAATGCCATGATTGAATTAACTATGCAAGAAAAATTATATCAGGATACATGTTTGTAAGAAAATATGAGGAAAAGTTCCTCTTATAAAAGACTGGAAGAGCAATTCCTGCCATGCTATTCTCACTCTACTTGAAGGAGAAAGAGAAGGAGAGAAGACTAGACAGAAGATGTTAAAGTTAGATTACAATTCGAAGGGAAGTTGGGTATGGTTATAGTAGTCTATGTCCAGTAGCCGTATATTGGAGGGTTCATGCATAACCCTAGCAGTAGAATCCCCACCAAGCTTAGTCACTAGCTAGCAAGCAGATCTCAAGACAGATAGGTGGGAGGTGTTAGTGAGTAGAGACTTAGGAGAGATTTGTGTCACAAACATTATGGTTTCCACATCCTACTACCCTCCATTTTCCATCTTCACCCTATTCTTCCTAGAACCATTTGAATTAATAATATTTATTATTATACTCTTTTATTATATGCATTTCTGAGCTCAAAATTTCATGAATGCAGTCATTTTGCCAATATATATATATATATATATATATATATATATATATATTTTAATTTCTTTACTGGGGGATTAATGGTTTACAGTTGACAGTAAAATACAATAACTTGTACATCAACAACATTTACTAGTTTTTCACATAAGAGTTCAACCCCCACTAGTTCCTCCTCTGCCATCATATTCCAGGATCTGAACCATTTTTCAAATTTTCATGTCCTAAAATATGTATAAGACATGGAGTAGGTAGTCAATAAATATATCTGACTTGTTAAATGTGAGCCTTTGATAAGTAGGTCACATTACTGAATTTATAATCATAAACTATATTCTTTTGTTTATAAAAATGAAAAAGTTGACAACACCATATGATAAGAGGGTTATAACTCCACACAATTCCCACCACCAGATCTTTGTATCCCATCCCCTCCCCTGATAGCTTTCCTATTCTTTAACCTTCTTGGAGTATAGACCCAAGGTCATTGTGGGAGGCAGAAGGTGGAAGGTCTGGCTTCTGTAATTGCTTCCCCACTGAACATGGGCGTTGACAGGTTGAGCCATACTCCCGGCCTGCCTCTCTCTTTCCCTAGTGAGGGAGGGCTCTGGGGAAGCAGAGCTCCAGGTCACATTGGTGGGGTTAAAGTATATTCTTAGCTGAGTTATGTCTGGAAATCCTCTCTTGCCAATTATGACAGTCTCATCCCTTAACAGCTATGTTTATTGTTTTACTCACCTTTAAAACCAACATGTCTTTGATATTTTTCACACATTTCAGCTGAACTCAAACTTCAGCTGATACCAGTCAATGAGGACAGCAGAATGATAAACCAACATGTTGGTTTAAAATGCTTACTGCTAAATGAATAGCATTGCATATCACTCATTCTTAATAGTTAAGTGTGTAGTCAACACTTTCTAGCCCAGGTCATTTCCTTCATTTTTGTCCTGAGATTTCACATCCATCAAAACTTTTCTGGCTATTTTAAAGATTGACATTACTCACAATTTAGACAGTAACAAGGTGCTATGTCTCTATAGGTTTCTAAACCAGTTTGTGCAAAAAGTTTTTTTCACTTGTACTTCTTTATTTATTTTTTCTTTTTTATATTTATTTATTTATTTATTCCCTTTTGTTGTCCTTGTTTTTTATTATTGTAATTATTATTGATGTCATTGTTGTTGGACAGGACAGAGATAAATGGAGGGGGGAGACAAAGAGGGGGAGGGAAAGACACCTGCAGACCTGCTTCACCACCTGTGAAGCAACTCCCCTACAGGTGAGGAGCTGGGGGCTGGAACCAAGATCCTTATGATGGTCCTTGTGCTTTGCGCCATGTGCGCTTAACCTGCTGTGTTACCACCTGACTCCCTCAATTGTACTTCTTTCTCTCCAAATCTTATTATTTCTTTCTTGTAACATAAAAATTTTATGAAGTAAGAAACTAGATTTATCAATAAGATTCATATTTAAAAGATGTTGATCTGGTGGAAAGATGACTCCAATTAGATCCTAGTGCTCTATGCAAATTTTTGAATTCTTATTGAAATCTACTTTTCCTATTATTCTGTATATACATAATTCTCCTTTACTTTGCCACTGAGATGATTAATTTTGGTTCTGCAGATTTACTCTTTGAAAGTATCCTTGGAGTCATCTCTTTTTCTCATGCTTGATTTATTTATGAGTTTATTTATTTATTTTTAAGTGTAATGAGAGTGATAAAATATTGTGTTCATCAGTAGCCCTGGTATTTGCAGCATTCATATAACTTTCCCCCAAGACAAATTCAGTAATCTCACTCTCTTCAATGACTCTCAATTGCCTTTACCCTTAGAATAAATCCCAAAGCCATTCATCTTATAGCTCTTTTCTATCTCTGAGTTTTGTTATCTTAATTTATTTCACAGCATAAAACTGAAATTTCCCACACTGAATTTCTATTTCATTTTCAGTTCTTCTTGAAATCATTGTAGTCCTACTCCTACCCTTGATTTTGTTTGTTCCTATCAATACTTCAGATTTTAGCTTACAAATCACTAACTTGGAAAAGCTTTCTCTGATTTCCCCTCCGTCTAGGTTATACTATATGCCCCCCTTTAATTCCTGGGGTCTCATAACAGTCTTCGCTTTTTTCATCATTGAATATTTTGCACTCTGTTATAATCAACTGAGCTGATTTCACAAAGGTTAGAAATAACTTCAGCTTTATTTTACTAGTCACTTTATTTTACTAGATTTATTTTATCAAGTCTAGGGACTTGAGTAAGTACCTAATACTTAGTATGTATTTATTGAAGAAAGAAAATTTTGGAGGAATGAGGAATGGAAGAAGATATGAAAGCAAGTAAGAAAGGAAAGGTGGGAGGGATGGAGACAACGAAACAGTAAAGTGTGCGATAACTTGCTCAAAATAGAATCACTTAAGGCAATTCTCAAGTCATCAAAGTGAACCTTAGTTTCAGCTCTCCCACACATTCTTTCATTTTTCTTTTGGTTTTGTGCAACTGAGGTTTCAAACTTGACTTCATTAACTTTTTCACTTAGAAATAATGATAGGGAAAGAGATAGAGCTAGCTATATAAAGAGGTAGAAATACATAGAAAACATACTCATACCAATGGAATCTTAAAACAGTCTGTTCTAGGGAGATGGGCGATAGCACAGCAGGTTAACGCACATGGCGCAAAGTGCAAGGACCAATAAGGATCCCAGTTCGAGCCCCCAGCTCCTCACCTGCAGGGGAATTGCTTCACAGGCGGTGAAGCAGGTCTGCAGGTGTCTATCTTTCTCTCCCCCCTCTCTGTCTTCCCCTCCTCTCTCCATTTCTCTCTGTCCTATCCAACAATGATGACATCAATAACCACAATAATAACCAAAATAATGATAAAAAGGCAATAAAAGGGGAAAAATAGCCTCTATGAGCAGGGGATTCATGGTGGATTCATGGTGTAGGCACAGAGTTCTAGCAATAACCCTGGAGGAAAAAAAAAACAGACTGTTTTAGTTAGATTATATGTATGAGAGATTCTTATCATTCTTATCATTCCTCTAGAGGCATGTAGATTGTAAGAACCAATCAACTTCATGTGTGGAATGACAACCCTTCAGCTTCATCACTCGGGTGAGACCTTTCCTTTCATAGTATTCTCTAATTCCATTCCAGGTGGACCACTCCCAATAAAGTCCCCAAACCTAGATATAGTCTAGGTCCCCTGAGATAGAGCATAGGTTCACATGTGCCCATAAACTAGGGGAAAAATATATACCTGAAAGCAAAAGTACACAAGAGCATGCAGGGAATACCCCCCAACACCTCATCTGCACTATTCCAGTCTTTAGGTCCATGATTGTTCAACAATTTGTTTGGCTTTGTATGTTAACTCTCTTTTCAGCCACCAGGTACCGGATGCCAGCAAGATGCTGACCAGACTTCCCTGGACAGATGACCCCATCAATGTGTACTGGAACTCTGCTTCCCCAGAGCCCCACCCTACTAGGGAAAGAGAGAGGCAGACTGGGAGTATGAATTGACCAATCAACGCCCATGTGCAGCGGGGAAGCAATTACAGAAGCCAGACTTTCCACCCTCTGCAACCCACAAAGACCCTGGATCCATACTCCCAGAAAGATAGAGAATGGGAAGGCTATCAGGGAAGGGGATGGGATATGGAGATCCGGTTATGGGAATTGTGCAGAACTGTACCCCTCTTATTAAATGGTTTTGTTAATGTCTCCTTTCTCAAAAAAAAAAAAAAGATAAATACCGAGGAGTGGTGAAGCAGGTTTGCAGTTGTCTATATTTCTCTCCCACTTTCTGTCTTCTCCTCTCTCTCTATTTCTCTCTGTCCTACTCAACAATACATCAGTAACAACAACAATAATAATAACCACAACAACAATAAAACAAGGACAACAAAAAGGAAAAAAATAGCTTCCAGGAGCAGTGGATTTGTGGTGCAGGCACTGAGCTCCAGCAATAACCCTGGGGGCAAACAAAAATTAAAATTAAAATAAATAAATAAAGTGAAAATAAAAAACAGACTCCTGAAAAAAGAAAGTCAAAGAGTTTACAGATCACTGAGTCAGAACACTATCCTTTGAAGCTGCTTCAGCAGAGTCCAAACTTCAAAGAGATAGAAGGTTTTTTTTTTTTATTAGAATGTTAGTGAATTACAACACAGCTGTTAACACATGAATAAAAATTCTCATCTACCTGTGACAGGTGTCTGCAAAAACACTCTTACTCCTAATTTAGGTTCTTGTCTGACATAATGGACCAGAATCCCAAAGTTGTACTTTAATATGCTTTCTAATAAACTGTCTATCTGGTTTGTAAACTACTTTTCTAATTTCCCTTTTCTTTCTTTTTTTTTTTTTTTTTTTGCCTCCAGGGTTATTGCTGGGGCTCAGTGCCTGCACCATGAATCCACTGCTCCTGGAGACCATTTTCCCCCTTTTGTTGCCCTTGTTGTTGTAGTCTTGTTGTGTTTATTATTGTTATTGTTGATGCCATTCATTGTTGGACAGGACAGAGAGAAATGAGAGGGGGAGAGAAAGATAGACACCTGCAGACCTGCTTCATTGCCTGTGAAGAGACTCCCTTGCAGGTGGGGAGCCAGGGGCTCGAACTGGGATCCTTAAGCAGGTCCTTGTGCTTTGCACTATGTGCACCTAACCCCCTATGCCTCTGCCCAACCCCCTACTTTCCTAATTTCTATGAACTGCTTTAGCAAAGCAAATGAATGAAAGGATGGAAGCCAGTGAAGAGCAATCTTACCAGGACGGTGTCCTTAAGCTATGAGTATCTGATATCTCTGGGTAGGAGTTTCAGAATTGAGTTGAATTGTTGAACTTCCAGTTGGTGTTAGATACTTGCTTGTCAGCATGGGGAATCTCACACAAAATTAAGAATCAAAGTATTCAGTGGACCATTAGAAATCTAAGCCGATTTTAATAAAACAATTATTCTGGGTTGCTGTAGAGAACAAACTACCATACAACCATCTAAATCACTCCCTTAGTGCCCAACTCTGCTTGATAAAAAGACATTCCATCTTAATAGTACATTTTACTACTTATAAATGTAAGGGAACAGGGCTAACATAAATAACACAGACATTTATCCTTCTCCCCAACAATAATACTTTCTCAAGACAATTTTAGGTAAAAATCAAATCTGACAACTAAAAAAGTACTAGATTATCCTACATACCTTCTCTGGATCTTGATTTTAATATAGTCTCTATTAGCTCACCTTTTCTTTCCAATGCCCCATCTCTCTTGGGTAAGAACCACCATATCTTTCCAGAGCTGGCACCCCCTCCTCTACACACATTTCTGGGGCCATGCATCATTGTAAACCCACAAAGTAGTATCAGGAAGCCAGAGGATTCTACTTGCTTGCATATCTTTTTATCATCAGGACATAGTGTAACCAATGGCAATTTACCACACATTGTTAATATGTTTGTTATATTTTGTTGACGGAATGTGAAAGTTCATCAGCAAGCCCTCACACAGGGAAAACATATTGAAATGAGCATTATGGATCTGTCAGGCTGGAGTTTATGGTCTTTTCTCAGTACTAGACTGTAAGTAAAACAAGCCCTGATTGAATCAGCAGCCTCCTGGGTACTCATTTGCCAAAGTGTAGGGGAATTTTTATGCTCAGTATATCTGATTGCATTAGTCAGGCCTGGTGTGTGTGGGGTGGGAGGTGGGCAGATTGCTTTGGCTTAGGGTATTATAGACTAACCTGAAAATTCCACAGGAACAAGGAGGGAAGCTTTCAGTGGGATTGGCCTCTTATCTTCTTATCATCTTATAGATTTTAAAGATGTTGATACCTTGGAATTTTAATACTCGCATTGCAAATCCTTCTTTTATAGCCAATCCATTGAGATGCAATGGCAAAGAGATAAGAAGAAAGGAAAACACACAAATAAACAAATAAATAAATAAAAAGTGAGAATAAAATTCACTGTATTTTTAGTTACTGAGCATGATTGATGTAAATATCCTCACACCTTTCTTCTCCCACAAAAAGGTTCAAGCTCATTGCCTGGGAAACTATGTTGTAGGAATAGGACTTTGTAGATGCTATTGCTGTCCAAAAGGATTACAAAGCTTTGTAAATCCAAATTAATGCATGGGGAAAATGAATTTTGGAGACACGGTTTTAGTTTCTTTTTTTCTGGAAAAAAATGTATACAGAAAGCATGAAATGAAGAGTGCACATTTCATAAGAAGAAATCTGCTGCTCTGATTTTGGGGTCATTCTGAAAAGTTTCAGCAGGTGGTTCAAAGATACCCTGACACAGACTCAGGTGTTATTAGTATTAAAGGAAGCAAAGAAAATCACCTCAGTTGGAAGGCACTTTTTCTTGAACAGGCACTTGGTATTCTAGGAGCTGGACTCTCTTTCTCATTCCAGCAGTATGTAACTGTAGGTCACCTGGCTTAACACTGGGAACATTCCAGAGGCATGAAACTCTGGTCATTTGGCATTCTCGAGGCATTCCAAAGCTACAGGCTACTCATTATGCCAAGGTTAGTTTGTGAACTTGTAGAGCCTTATTCTGTACTAGGTGAGATTCAGAACCACATGGAAGGTGTTACTCCACTGGAGTCAGAAGGATGGGGTTATTTTTAAAAGGGGAAGCATTAACTTCAAAGGATTCCTGCCTACTAAGTAAGATTTAGATAGTATGTGTTGCATACAAATATGGAGGTGATTTTTTTTCTTGATTTGATTTTTGATTTGAAGCAAATATAATATACAACTCGTATAATGAATACATTCCTTTATATTAATGAAATGAGATATAAGATATAATATAGTGATAAAGCAGACTGGTTCTGAAATCAGTACAAACTGGATTGAAATCTTGGATCTACTCATTATTAAGGGTGATTTTGAGTTATCTACTTATCTTCCTAAAATATCAGTTTTATCATTGATTATAAAGTGGAATCAGTAGGATAACTTACCATTTTGACATGAGTTAATGCCCGTTAAAGCACTGCCATTTAGCACATTTCTTGCTTCAAGGAAAATAATATGTAGATTAAATGAAGATGACTATAATGGTGATAGGATTATTTCTGAATTATAAAGAGAATGATAACTTTTAAGCAATATCATTAGTACCCTTCCACTCTTTTCCACTGTTATTACGACATTCAGTACAGTGTTAGACACTGAAGTTGTTTTGCTAAGTCTAGTCTAAGACTGAACTGCGGTTAGATGATTAAAGATTCAATTCA